>NC_142378.1:4575000-4747500 GCF_059441005.1 Hippichthys cyanospilos | reverse complement strand
TGGGAGTATGAGCCTTTCGCTGATGTGCGTAAATGAGCATTTCAATACTGCAAAATACTTTTTCAGTGGTGTGAGAGACTGTTTCAAAAGTGCATTAGACTCTTTTAATTGTGTGTGAGAGCATTTGAGGTTTGTGTATGTGATGCAGGTGTGCTAAAGATAGTGTTTCAGTAGTGTGTGTGAATCCCTTTGACTAGTTATGTGAGCATTTACTTTTTCGCCCCTGCATGAGAGGGTTTCTTACACTGAGTTTTTGAGAGCATGTCAGTAGTGGGTAAGAAGCAATTTGCATAGCAAATGTGAGCTTTTTAATTTTCAGTTGTTCATATGAGAGCTATTCAAAAATGTGCGCGTTTCCATCATGTGTGAGAGCATTTCAGTTGTGTATATGTGTGACTGGTAGCCTTTCGATGATATGTGGAAGAGACCGTTTCAATAGTGCATGAGATTCTTTCAGTAGTGTGTGAGAACATTTCACATGAGACTACTTCTGGATTATGTAAGCATAAAAAAATCAGTTTGTGGAAGCCTTTCAGTAGTGTGTAAGTTTTTTTTTTTTTTTAATGTATGGAACAAATACAAACAAGTGTGCGAGAGCATTACAGTATAGAATATTTGAATGTTTTTGGAGTGTGCATGAGATCATTTCAGCAGAGTTTATGAGCCTATATGATTACTGTAGGTGGGGATTAAAAAAGTTGTTAATATGTCCCTGATGGACTCTCATACACAAGTCTGCCCCACCTGACCGTGTACCTGCGTCCCTCTCGCAGAATCCAACATGTGGCCGATGTGACAGGTTCCATACCTCACTTTGGTCCCAATTATCGGCCTTGTGTGTTCCGTTGCCACGCTCCAAAAACACGCATGCAAAAAAAAAAAGAACAAAAAACATGAAAAGCAAGAAATTGAGCCGGCTCTAATCCAGCCACTTTTTTTTTTTTTTCAGTATGCCGTTTATTTTTACAATCTCCAGCTGGACTTGGGTTGCAAATGTGTGGAAGCAATCAGAAAACACACATGAGGGGGGGTGGGGGGGGGGGGGGTTCAGTGAGGGTGCGAGAGCTAATGTTCACAGATTCGTATGTCACTAAGCCTGGGGGATAAAGTGCAGAAATACATCACGGCTCAATTTGATACCGCACCAGCTCGCGTGTGACAACCGCCTCCAGAAGGGAAGTCACATTTTGTCCTTGGCTTTGTCCACCGGGCTCCAAAAAAAAACAAAAAAAAAAAAAGGAAACTGGATAAGAAACCTAAATTTAACATAAAAAAAATAAAAAAACAACAATGAAAACTCGTAAACTATATCACTTCTATCACTGTACACTGAACTAGAGATTTAAACACAAATGGTGCAGCAACACAGGCAGACATCTATTGTTCAACTTACACTACTGAAGCCTCACCGCAGTAGTTATTAAACTGGTATTTTCTCTGCATGTGTTACACCGACTCCTGCTCGGTGGCGCAGTTCCTGTGTGGAGTTTGCATGCTCTCCCCGAGCCCGCGTGGGTTGTCTCCGGGCTCTCCGGCTTCCTCCCACACGCCAAAAACTTGCACGGCAGCTGAATTGGACTCTCTAAATTGTCCTTAGTTGTGATTGAAAATGAATGGATGGATTCATTATACTGCCCCCGGTGGCCAGAGGATGCAACTGATTTAAAATGTTAAATATCTCACTCATGTTTACGGCCTCATCTCGAGACATAAGTTTAGAAACGAAGCTCGGAAAGGACTTCCCGCGGACGTCAAGGGCACGGAATAAACGCTCATCTTCACACCACGGCGACTCCTCCCTCGCCGAGTGGTGATGGATGTTCGCCGTCCGCCGCGAGCGGCCTCGCGCTTTCATCATCGGCCGAGACGGAACTTGGCGGGCCTCGCGGCGGCGTCCCGTGCCGCCGGAGATAGAAGGGGGGAAAAAAATGACGCCTCTTCACAGGTCGTACATCAACATTAGAAGGTTTGACGGCGGCAGGCCGCAAAGCATGCCGGGAAGACGACAGCGTTTTGAAGGATGGGGCGCTTCAATCGGACACGCGCGTTTATCCCGGGGATAATATTTCACCTCGTGTCTCGCGCTGATGAAGTCGTGATAGAAATGTCCACCCAACTTAAATCACGTTTCCATTTAAATAACTCTTTATAAGGAATCAATAACATTACAACGCAAACATCTTTTTTTCTTCCAATGGTTTAACAATGAGTACAAGCCTTTTTTGTTTTTTTGCGCATGTAAATTCCTTGTGGCATTGTGGGGAGAAAAAACATAAAAATGACCAGTTAACAATGTCTATACAATTTTCTATTTAAAAATAGACCATTTGAAAATAAGCTAAATGGCAAAATCGAGGTTTTGCACGATATATTTCTGATAATTATTTACTACTTTGTTGTCACAGTTAAGCAAGTTATGCACAACTTGCACGTTATGAAAAACAGGTTAAAACCGATTTTAAATATTGTCTAAATATTGTGAAAATGATATAAAAACTTTGCTCAGACTTTCTTTTAATAAACGGCTGCTATTTTCAATACATTGATTAAACATGGTTAAAATCGTAATCGTTCGAGCTGACTGAAAAAAACATTTGAAAAAAATGTTTCTTTTACTTGGATACGCTCAAGTCAATAACCATTGACATCGTGTGAAAAAATTATGTACATTTTAGCATTTAACGTTTGTTTAGTCCGTTTTTCATTACAAATGAATAAATTAAATGATTATAAATTTCAAAAACTCTTAGTGACCAACAGTATGTTTTAAATATAATCGTACATGGGGGGGCATTGTCTGTTATAGCTACGGACAGCAGGAGGCGCTGCATTTACCGAAAAGTCGAAAAAAAACTCCAATTAAGATGAAAACTCGCACCGATGCTAACAATGACGAGAAGCGCGACTTCAACAGCACCTGCTGGATCCAGTTTTGGTTTCCTCCAGATAAACATGGAGAAAATTGAGGCAGAACAGCAAAAGCGCAACCATTTCCTCCCACGGCGTGTTTGCTCGCGGAGGTCGGGCGGCGAAGCCGACAAAGCCGCGGCTCGCCCGAGTTCCCGGCCAGCTCTAATTAGCCGCTTTTCAAACCAGGCTATTAAAACCAATGACCTTCATTAAAGCCGTATTAAGGGACAGATGCCTTTGCCGGTGGGGGTCAGCGAGGAGGGGCGGGGCCGAGGGGCCGTCCTCTTGTGTAAACAGCTTTCTATGCGAGCGCGCCGTCGGGATTACAAACACCTGGATGCCGCAAACATTCTTAATCGTGGATGAAATTCATTTATCCCTTGCAGTAATTGGCCGTAATTGTTACTTTGTTGAGTCTTTTGCATCTGGCTTGCATGTGCTAAAGAGGACTGAGTCTGTGAGTGGGGGATTCCACAGGGTTCTTATTCGAGTACCCTGAAAATAAAGCCGATAGTGAACAATTTTTGGGAAAAAATTGCAGTTGAAGTTTATTGTTATACTAAACAATAAAAACACAAAATTAAAAGGTCATCCGTTTAAAACGAACGTGTCAAAATTCAGTCCTTGAGGGCCGGTATCTTGCACGTTTTGGATGCTTCCCTTTCGAACGATTGCGGTAATTTTCAGGCTCCTGCAGAGCTTGCTGGTGAGCTAATCATTTCAATCAGGTGTTCGGGAGAGAAGAGTCTGGAAAACCTGGACTATGGCCCTTAAGGACCGGAGTTTGATACCTGTCATATAAAAAAAACATAATTTTGCCTCATGAAAGTCCTTTTCACTTTATGCTAAGAAATTTCCACACTTTTCAGTTCAGAAAAGTACTGATCCAAAGTATTGGTATCGGGCCAATACCCGAATTTATTTCAAGATATCGTAATGGCCCTGGTAAGGTATGGTCATCGTAATATAGGATGTGTAAAAGCGCTGTTGTGGATTTGTGAGCTTTCAAACGTGTAAGCGCCCCGCTTCGCTTCCGGCGGCTTTTGGCCACGTGTCCTCCAGCTTGCCCGCTCTGAGGTGTTCCCAGCCGGATGTGCCATTCTTTTTGAGAATTCAAGCAGACTGCGTTGAATCCAGCTGGATTCTACATTTTTTTGTTTTTTTTTTTTTTTGTGAGGGCCGGCGGCCAGTTGCGTTCCATATGGGCCACAGACGCACGGTAAAAAACACACAATTGAGCACGCACTTTGGCCAGACACGCACCCTGCGAATCCTGGGAATTAGATTCATTACGCACAATTTAGCCGCTTTGTGCTGCCAGTGCAGTAAACGTGTGTGCGTGTGTGTGTGTGTGTGTGTGTGTGTGTGTGTGTGTGAAGGTACATGTGTGGAATGTCAAGAAGGAAGCTTTATTTCAATGTGGTGCACAGGTGAATTTGCGTTTCTGACACAGTGATGATATCTGACTGAAGAAGGTGCCGATGTCTTAGGACAAAATATATATATATATATATATATATATATATATATATATATATATATATATATATATATATATATATATATATATAGGAAGTAAAACAACAACGTATAAAGTGGTAGATGATGCATGGATGGATCAAAAATAATACTAATAAGAGTGATAATTTATATTAATGTATAATATTGCTAATAAATATGTACTATATAAATATATATACAGTATGTATATAAATTTGAATATTAGTATTATTATTGATCCAGCCATGCATCCTCTATCACTTTATACCATGTTATTTTACTTTATTTTTTTTTCTGTACTTTATAATTATTAATATATACCATATAAAGATTACTTTATTTTTTACTGTACTTTATGATAATTAATATTAATATATACCATATAATGATCAAAAATATATTTACATAATATATATAATAATTATAAATAATATTAGTATTATCATAGATCTATCTATATATTATCTACGACTTCATATGTTGTTTTGTTTTTTTTCCTGACCATAACTCAGGAAGAGCAAAAAACATGTATGTATTTATTACAAGTTTTTGTAATGATTTTGTTTTTGTAATGAATTTGTAATTGAAAATTGAAAGAAAAAATCCCTAGCAGCTTTCACGGGTAAAAGAAAAAAAAACACAACAAAATCCAACAACAAAAAATACACACAGGTGAAGACAAGTATTTCCTGATTAAAAAAAAAAGAAATATACAATATATATATATATATATATATATATATATATATATATATATATATATCTTTTTGCTTTTTTGTGTGTGAGGTGTGGGCGTGCACATATTTTGAGTGAGTGTGTGTACTTTCAATTGTCCGTCTACTCCACTTAAAGAATCACGGGTGAGCGCCAATTCGAATTTCTGTCCAGGAAAATGATGACATTTGTGCTCCGGCCACCTCTGCGCAACTCGTCTTTGCGCTTGTAATCTTCCACTGCTGCCCCAAAGACAAGTTCCCATTGAAGTGACGCTTATTTTTCCTGTCACCCCCTGACTGATGTAGTCATTTACCCAGAGAGCCCGTCACCCCGTAAGTGACCCCCAAAGCCGCCCCTTTCCACACACGCACCCCACCCGGCTCATCCACGGCGAGTGTCGCCGACGCCGTCCCATCTGGAAGCTCTTCCCCGAGATGTTTGGGCGCTCGGGCCCTCCCAGGAGGCCCCCTAAGCCCCGAGCTCACCTCTAATGATGTGAAAAAACAAGGGGGGAATATTTGCAGACATGAGCAAATCCCTCTCCCGGATCACTTTCCCCCCACGTCAAAACGGGAACAATTTAGCCCGGCATTCTGTCCATGGCCGCCGCGTGAAAAGGTCAGATGAGCGAAAGCCACGGTGACCCGCGTCGAGTCAAATCGTCATCAAGTCCGAGAGAGACGCTTGAGGACTTGGAAAACGTCGGCAGAGCCACGTCAAAGGATCGCTGAGTGATTCCGTTCGCCGGCAACGCACCAAAGCAACACTTTGGACCTATTAGCGAGACAACACCTGCGGGTGGAGCTAATCCAGGACAAAAGAGCGCAAAAGTAATAACACGGCCCAACGTCAGTCAATTCAATTGAACTGGAAAGCCAACGAGGAAAAAAAGAAGTGCAAAAACAAGACATCGAAAGCACTTTTTTAACTTGTATTAAAACCACTGAGAACATGGCTAGGAAACTTGAATGCAATGGCATTTGGTTGCAGAACTTTGTGATCAAGAGAAGAGCACAAAAAGTATAAACACAGATCGTAACCTGAAGGTATTCCTGTTGGAAACGGGAATAATCAGGGAGACTTCAAGAACGGAGCACAAAACAAGACAGCAAATGTTTGAACTTCTATTAAAACCACCAAGAACCTGGGTAGAAAACCTGAAAGCAATGGATTCTGGTCACAGAATCTTGTGATAAAGAAAGAGAGGAAAGCACAAAAAGTCATAAAACACAGATCGTAACCTGAAGGTGTTCCTGTTGGAAACCGGAATAATCAGGGAGACTTCAAAAACGAATAAAAAGCCATATCCCCAGACCGTAACCCAGAGATAAGAACCTTGGACTCGTGAGAGACTGAAGTCCCAATTTTTGTAGACTTGCAACTCTGCTTAGACCCATCCAGTAGACAGGAGACTTGACTCAGACTCTTGAAAATCAGGAGTCTCTACGGTGTGGCTTGTTCTCGTTTTCTCTACCATCAGGACTGGCTAGAGTAGGCGGAATATTCACTGAGGTATACCGTTTGAAAATATTACTCCACTGACAGAAAATGGACTGCTTCAACGACTCATAAAAGAAGGGGAACTCTTAGATAAACCTTCCAGGATTTTCACCGATAAAAAACTGACCATCTTCAGTTGTCACCTGGGAAACAAAACATACAATAAATAACCCAACAATTGAAAGAAACGGACTCGACTCAGACTCGGGGATTTGACTTGAACTTGCGGGACTTGTGGTTATCGCCTGTTGGGACCCTCTTGCGGAACTTAAAGGCTAAAAGCAGAAGACTCCAGAGAACAAAGAGCAAGACTTGTAACGGTTTCAGAAGCTTCGTGATAAACAAGGAAAAAACGGATCATAAAAGCAATAACCCGGTCTTGCGACGATCACCGGCCGATCTGCTTCCAGTTATCTCGCACCAGAGTTTTTGTTGGCCGACTACAAAGAAACGGTTCAGATTTCAGGAGGTTCTTTAACTGCGACTTAAACAAAAAAATTTTCGATGGGAGAACAAAAGAGCGGGTCGTGGAGTTGTTGCCAAAGGTGAGTGGCGCTTTAGAAAGTCCTCCTTTCCAAAAACAAGGCCCCAGCAAAGTCTCCTGTTTCCAGCCTGACAAATTTAGCGCAGTATTCTGGTTTTTGCGCCGGCTTGAGTTTCCGCTTGTTTGGAAACATTCGGGATAAACAAGCACTTGAGTTTCCTCAGAACTCCAGACATGAAGAGGATGTGGAACAAAAGATACACGGGCCAATCGGTCATTCTGGTCACCGTTTTGGAATTGTTTAGAAATATGGCTTGAAACGTGGACTTGATTATTCGCATGGATGCCCATCAGATCCTGTAGATACCCTCCAGGTAAACACATCACTTGAGTCGTGGAAGAAAGGCCGGATGGCCAATCAGCCAGTTTGGTGAGCAGAAGTATCAAACAAAGGTCCAGAAAACAAAGATCGTCCTACAGCTCGGCTTTAGCTACAAGTTCTTCTCCTTAGGTCTTACGGTAGACCTTTGTTTGGACCTGTTTGATCACCACAGGTTTTCTTTTATTTATTTCTGGACCTGGACAGGACACCTGTCGGTGATCATTGTGAAAACGGTTACGACCCATAACTAGGAACTTGGACTTGATTATTTGTTCGTCGGATTCTGTAGATCTCTTCCGGGTAGGCGACACACTTAGATGTCGCGAAGTCCGGTGACCAGAGGTGTCAAGTCCAGGTCCAGAAAACAAAAAATCCTTTCCACCATGACCATTGTGAAATGCTAGGAAGATGGACTTGAACGTTTGGATGGATGCCCATCAAAAATGTAAGATCCTGCTCACTTTCACCCTGCTAATCCTTATCACGTAATTTTGACGCTAAACATTAGGCAAAGCTTTTCATTTTTCTTATTCGGGTTCATTGAGCGAAACCGTCTGGGTTTCATTTCATCCTGGCACACAATTTGGGCCGCGAAAGACGTTTGAATCGCATCCAAGGTTTTGTGATACTGTCAACATTTTAGTTCTCATCTGAAAAAAAAAAATATAGGAGGCACTATTGATTTTTAAGGAAAATTAAATCATTTGAAGCGGAGAAATACGGCACTTCTAATCCGCCGGGAACGTCAACATCACCATCAAAGTGAGCAGGGGAGAAATTACTACTGTGAGTCCGGAGCCGGAGAATAACTCCCGAGCTTTTCTGGCCTCAGCAGTTTTGCCGGTTTATTTCTAACGAGGCCGTAATTTACGAGGCGGCGAAGGTCCCGACTGGTGCGGACCCTCATCCTTCAGTCTGCCGCACGCGTGACTTATGAGATCAAGGCCGATGCGTGGCGGGGTATCTCCCCGCTTCCTGATTTGATCAGCCCTGCCGAGAACGCCGATAAATCTGTCGCCTTGAGGGGAGCGCCCGACGTTCCTCATCCGTGTCCGGCACCTGGACGCCACTCTCCTCGCCTCGCCTGGCCGCCTTCTTGTTGCGTAATAGCGTTTCGATTGTTTGTAAACAATAAGCACAGGGGGACTTTGGCTCGATCGACTGCTATTGATATGAACCGAAAAGCGGATGCGAGTAATACGCAAAAGGCTCAGGCTAAAGTTCCAAAGGATGTATTTGAAATTAAATTTTTTCGGTCTTTTAAAAGGTTTAGATCCCACTGTACAGGGACCTGAAATATCGATTTAGTCACAGCTTCAAAATACAGTTGGCCACGGTTTACGAGATGAATCCTTTCCGCTGTTGGTTATTGTAACGCGAATTCGCCGTATGGCCGTATTAGCTAATGTTAATTAGCTAATGCGTGTAAAAACATCCAACGTTGTATATACATAATAAAAACTGGTACTAAAATTGTATAGTAAGTGCTGCTTATATATAATATACATGTATACAATTAAATAACATCATAAATAAAAATAAAGAGGATTTATTTACCTTTGAGTGCCATGAGAGCTTGTTAAGGCCATATTCCCTAGTGAGCCTAGCTTAGCCTAGGCTAGCTTAGCCTTCTTCGGTTTTCTTGATTTCTATATAAATCATCTTCTTAGTTCTCTTTTTACCATCACTAGCAATCTTGTAACCCAACCATTCAACTTTGAATTAAGCACTAAAATGCACAATAAATATGTTTTGTTAGCACTCACAGGTGAACAAACGTTCCGCCATTTTGGAAATAGCGACGCGACCCATAGCAGACCGGCGTTCTAGTTACGTAAGCGATGACGCGCGTATGGACGTATGAGCGTGGAACGCCGCACACTGACCGCCATGTTTGAGGAGTTTTTGTCGTAACGCAAACAAAATGGCGTAAAGGAGGGAACAAAAACGCTATCGTTAGGTAAAAAAAAAAAACGCAAGCCATGGACGTCGTAAAGCAAGGGTCCGCTGTATTTGTACTTTGTTACTTACCGTCATGACGACCTTGAATTTTCCACTCGTCTGTGTGAGCGACTGACACGCGGGATGATTGTTTGTCAGTGTGTGTATGTGTGTGTTTGCGTGTGTGTGGTTGAACGGAGTCAACACAGTCGTTTCATTTGTTTGACTTCCTGTGCAAGACGTGTTTGGCCCCAAGCAGCTGCTTGCCATCACAACATCTGGATACGTACATCTTTCTCAAAGTAGGGTTTCAAGTCTGGGTGAGGGTTTTAACTTAAAGTTTCAAATTGGGGTTTGAAATGATAGCATTATTTCCAGACAGGTTTAGGGTTTCAAGTACCACTGGGGGTTTCAGATTTGGGTTTCGAAGTAAGGTTTGTAGACAGGGTTAGGGTTTTAAATTGGGGTTCTAAACCTCGGTTTCATGGTTTGAAGGGGAGTTAATGACATGATTAAAGTTTTAAATCGGAGTTTATTAAGGATTTTGAACACGTTTTAGGCTTCAAGGCGGGGTTATAGGACATAGATTTTGCTTTTAAAGTAGGGTTTGAAAATTGGCTTCAAGTTCCAGGTTTTCCAGTTTGGCTTTTCAGGCAAGTAGCGTTTCAAGCCAGGGTTAGGGTTTCTTAAAAGGCTAGGTTTTTACATTTGGATCGAAAGCCTGGCTTAAGACGTTAAACTAAGATTAGGGTCTCCAGGTAAAACTTTGGGTTGGGGTTAAGGGTTTTATCGGGATATTCAATGACACCCATATTTGGAGTGTCACGGTATGTTCTTGAGTCTTTGTTATGTTTTTCAAGTCGGGATTTGAGTTGGGATTCAAGGGCGTGTTAAGGCTTTCAGTTGGAGTTGAGAATCCTCTGTTGGGGTTTTAAGGATTCACGTGGCGCATGCATGTGTGTGGTCAGGGTTCAGTGGTTAATTCACAGACCCAAGATGCAAAACTTTGTCCAGGGGACAAAGTGGTGGCGGGGGCTCCTCGCCACAAAAGTTAGCACCCGTTCTTGTGTGCGCGTGTGTTTATGTACGTGTGCGCGCCCGTCTCACGGTTCAGTCGAGCATGGCGCAAACCAGCTCATGAAAAGTGCCCCCCACGCCCCCAACAGGAAACAGGCCCCGGTGGCGGCTGCGTCGTGTTACGACGGCATACGGGCAAATTCGAAACATGAGCGATGACAGTCCGGCCAAAATCATGTCACACGTCGTTCAACACGCGGCAACTCGTTCGTGTTGGTCTTACGTTGGATATTATCTTTCGAGATATGAGTTCTTTGGAGAAACATTCATTGTTTAGAATGACCAAAATTGCTTCTTTTTAGGATTTCAACCCACAGTAAGTTACTGTTTCAAAATAGGGTTTCAAGACAGGAATAGGGTCAAGGCAGGAACAGGGTTTTGTCTCAAGACAGGGACAGGTTTTGTCAATTCTCTAATTTATGTTTTAATTTTAAGTGATGTTTCGTGTTTTAAATTGTTATTCATTTTAAGGTCGGATTTCAAGTCAGGATTGGGGCTTTAAAAGTTTGGATTTCAAAGTAGGGTTTCAAGACAGGAACAAGGTCTCAAGACGGGGACAAATTTTGTCAATTCACTCATTTATGTTTTAATTTTAAGTGATGTTTTGTGTTTTAAATTGTTATTCATTTTAAGGTCGGATTTCAAGCCAGGATTGGGGCTTTAAAAGTTTGGATTTCAAAGTATGGTTTCAAGACAGGAACAGGGTCTGAGTTTTCTGCCATTATAGGACTTACAAATTAATGTTCCAACTGTTCGGGGTTTATGGTTATGTTTCAAAGGAAAAAGAGAGGGTTTTAGAAATAGATTCAACGTTGAAAAGTAGGGTTTTAAGAGGCTTAGCTGTAAAGTAAACCTTCAAGCCATGATGCAAGCATGTGAAAACCTTATTTCATGAACAAAACAAAAGGTTGGTGTTCTTGCAGAGTTTTGAGCCAGGGTTGGTTTGAAAGTAGGGTTTTGACATTAAATAGGGTTTTAAGTAAGGTTTCAAGCCCTCACTCCGGAATCATTCTCTTTACAAAGTTTAAGGACATTTTAACCTGACCCTTCATCCTTTACGGACTGCTAAGTGACCTTTAAGTGACCTTTGCAGTGCATAAGTGCATAAGTGACCTTTGACCTCTTGGTTATGGTTACATCTACCTGCTGCTGTCGTGGTGCGTGCCGGCGGTTGGCTGTAAAGTGGCTCCGGCGGCAGCGTAATGACAATCCGTGGAAAGTGGTGCGGCGCACGAGGGAGGGTGAGGGGGTGTCAGGAAACGTGAGTTTTCCACTGCTAACGTGCAATTAAAGTAGCGAGGGATGCAAAAGGCTCGAGTGAAGCCGAGCTCCAGACCAGGAGCTGAGCAAGCCGCCCGCCGGGAAATTCCCAAGAGAAAATCATATGTTGGCAAACACGCAGAAGTGGGAATGGTGAACGCCGCCATACTTCAATTCACGTGCTACCGTACGTTATTATCCCATGATACACTTGTCCATTAAAAAAAATACATTGCATTTGTATTTTGGTTCAACGTATCGGAGAATTTTTCCAGTTGCGACTGAAATTTTGAGCATTTGGGCAATTTTACGGCTTTGAACAACGGTTACTAAGCCTAACCCGTTAACAAAATGACGGATTACTTTGGTAACGGGTAAATCGTGGATTATGTTTCTAAACTTCTAAATAGGACACCACGCTGAACTCCTGTCCATTGCCTGTGTCCTCCTTCTGCGGGAAGACTTTTACAACATGTTGGCGTTCATCTGTGGGAATGTTTGTATTTATTTTTTCTTTCCACTGGAGTCCCGAACGAGCAAACACAGACGACATTGTGCGGGCCGCAGCAGGGGCCCCGAGCGGCACCCGGGTCCGACCCGGACCGCATCTTCCATCATCCCTCGGTGACGCAGACGCGGCCGCGTCCCCTAACCAGAACACGACGCGCGACAAATCCCTTCACCGCGCGGCGCAAAATTTATTGACAAACACTGCTAAATGGGGCGCGCGGGTGCTGGGAAGCGCAGATCACGGCGGCACCTTAGCGTGACGCCGCCGGGCCCCAATGAAAGGCCTCAATTAGCCGGGACAGGAATAGAAGACAGATTAACAACAAAACGCAAACACTTTTAATCAGCGGCTCGCTAACATGCCATTACGTGAACTCGTCAAAAAGGCGGGAGGGGAAAGATCAAACGAGCGGGAACCCGTCCGTGTTTATCCGAGCGTATTGTTGCCACGCCAACAGTATATACACACTCGGTGTCGTGTAACCACCTGAAAAGTCTGTCGTTAGGACTATACATATTTCGTATTGGAATGGGAGTTTTTACATCAAAGTATGCAATTATCACGTTAACCGTCTCCAGGCAGGCGTTAAAAATTTTTCCATAAATACCTTAAGCGTCGTCTGTGTTTTAACAAGTTTATGAAAGACCACAATTAATAAACGAGTCAAATGGCACACTTTTACGTGATCCTCTCGATTTTAGTCATATTTCTGCGGGTGAACTAGGGTGGACTCGGACATTGGTTCAGCCTGCTCGCTTCTTTGATCGAAAATTATGTCGTACTTTGGACAGTATTAAAAAAGAATAATATATTTGAAGTTGTTGAAGTTATATAAATGTATACTATGATGTTATTGGTCCGGGGACATTTTCTTTCATGCGTCCCGCAAGCTGAAACGAGTTTGACACCCCTGGTCCACGTGATCGATATCGTCCATACGACATCAAGGGACATGTTGAAATAAATATGATAAATTTACGGAAAAACGTGAATGAGATCTTGTTTTACGATCAACTTTTTATTACATGACGCTTTTAGCGTGGCAGCAATGCCTCAGTACACGTCTGGGGAAAAAAAATTAAATATTCCTAATACATACAAATAAACAAAGACATCAAGGTCCATTTTTGAAAAGTTGTGCAGTACCGTTATGTACCTTAGCTGCGCCTTACAGAGAAAACCTTAGACCTTTTCATAATGTTTGTAACAGAGTAATTCCGGGTGGCGAAAAATTCGCTACTGCTGACCTGCCTTTCGTTTTTTTGTTGTTTTTTTTTTGTACAGAAATAAATAGCAGAAAGGCAAATATTTCAGGTGAATACATGTCGCGGGCAGCAGTTTATTGCACTTTTTTGTTCGATTACTATTTTAAAGACACTTTAATAGACGTAAATGACTGATCTGACATGGTTGCCGTTCCTACTGATCACTTTAACATGGCAAGGCTTACTCAAATGTGTGGTTTTGATTTGGAAGTACGTTTGGCATCATGGTGAAAAGGTCTACACGAGAGAGCCCCATGCTAAGGAAGTTAGCATTATAGGCTATTTTGTTGGTACGTTACAAGCTCCAGATGTTGGTCCGTGATCCAGTTGGTTTAGGAAACTGTCATTCCACGAAGCAACAAGCACCGTCGTAGGTACATTAAACCAAAAAAAAAGTATATAAATAAAAAGACAAGCATCGTATTTGCTTAGTGTACAAAAAACAAGCAGCAAAAAAAGCACTTTACGTTACATGTGTGCAGTACCATTCAATCGGTGCTCGGTTTTTCACCGAAAACTGAGAAAAACGGCAGAATGAACGCGTCATTGCTATACAGTTTTTGGTACGGATGGGATAAAGGTGCCAATTCAGCGACGTATGCTCAACACACTTTTTTGTGTTCTTCCGTACGTCTTGCCATCCTTGGAGACGTGCGTCTATCCGTCCGTCTCACCGTGGACGTTCTCCATGTGCACTTTGAGGTAGTCGTTACGCGTGAACTTCTTGTGGCACTGCTGGCACTCGGCCATGGGCCGGTTAGGATTGTGCGTCAGTTTGTGACGACTCAGCATCTTCTTCAGACTGAAGGACAGGTCGCACACCTGTGGGGACAACCACAGGAGATAAAAAGGAAATTCTAGCTGGTAACGAGCTAAAAAGTGTCAATCCGGGAAAAAGATCAATGGACAAAAGTGCTACCGTGTTTTGCGTACTATAAGGCACAGCGGATTATAAGGAGCTTCAATGAATGGCCCGTTTTCAAACTGTTTTCATATATAGGGCGCACCGCATTATATGGCACACAGAATAGAAGCTGCAGTAGTGGCAGGGGTTGCGATTTGCATCCACACACCAGCTTCTGGGAAAATTGATGGCTTTTAGATGCACCTTGCAGTGTGGAAATTCAGACTGAAAGGTCGGATGCTAGCATGCTAACAGGTAGCGTGCTAATAAATTGTCTGAATCCATCTGTGTCAATTTGGTAATATCCCGTGCAAAAATACGATTCAGATTGTTGGTATCAGATGACTTTTTGATTTGATTATAATGTTACCGGCGGCATTTGGACGGCCTTCTACTTCCTGTTATTCAAGTTCTGCTCTAAGAGTCAACGTCAACAACTTTTATTTTGGAAGATCGAAAATTCTACGTTAGCCACCATATGTTTGATACTTGGGTTCCATGTGCTCCATTATAAGAAAAGTGTGTGTGTGTGTGTGTGTGTGTGTGTGTTTGGGGGGGGCGTAATTTCTCCCTGTGATCATGTCAGTGTGTTTACGGGAGATCAGGCCCTGGCGAGATGGCTATCACTTGTGGCTCCGCCCCACATCTGGACTCACTCCAGAGCATCTCTCACACACAAACAGACTGCATTTACATCCTGTCAATTTTTGGGGTCTTGTTCAAATTTCAGTTTGTGTAACCTTCGCAAAAACTCAATTGACATCCGTTAGTAACAGTTACAATTATCGTATTACCCCGTTCGCAACGTACAGATAACACCATCAAGTGTGACATGATTATAAAGCAGTGCTTCTCAATTATCTTTTGCAAAGCCCCCCCCAGGAAAGAAAAAAACCTGTCACCCCCCCACTTTCTGTACTGATTATAAATAGATATCTGAAGAAATATACCTAAAACTAAATCCAAAAAAAACAATATAAATCAACTTCCAACGCTTGATTGTTTTTACAGCGTTTATAAAGGTTACAGGTTAGTCTAAAATGGAAAAAAAAGAGAAGAATTTACACCCCCCCACTCGACACTCAGATTCTAAATATGATTATTATCTAGAAGTTGTTACCTAAAACTGTATCCTTTTTAATGTGAAAAAAAGCAATATTAATCAACTTTTCAATAACTACTTTTTTACAGCCTTTATACAGTTTACAGGTTAGTTAAAAACTGAAAAAAGTGCATCAAAGTGCCTGAAATCCAACATTTTATTGGGCGTGCCAAAAACAAAGCCCTTTCCACAGGGTCATCCCCCCACCCCCATTATAAAATAATCGGTTTCTGCCTCGCTCCAAATTTGTGGCTCTGTGTTGCGCCTGAGTTTCTTCTAGTGTGTTTACCTCACGGTTCGTTTAGCTCGTAGCAACGTAACGACGCTGTCTTTACTTTTCACGACGGCAATGAGTGAATGAGCTCAGAGTTAATATTGAGCTACGTAAAAAATGCTAAAATGCTCCTGACGTGGATAGATACAATGCTAACATGCTAACACGGGAATTTGGTTACTTTGATTACTTTTCACTACTTTTATTCTGGAAGTTTCTTTTCTTCCTTTTATAGTGGTGGCCTTGATATTCTCCGATAATTGTGGGAGGTGATGGATACTCACGTCGCACTGGAAAGGCTTTTCTCCCGTGTGCGTCCTCATGTGTTCATCCAGGCCTCTTTTCTGACTGAAGGCCTTGTTGCACTCGCTGCATTTGTATGGCTTTTCCTGCAAAACAAACACACACTTTACATATGTGTCCATGGATTATTACAATGCCCATTTATAAACAGAGAACCCAAATAGAGCAATTAGGTTAAGTGGGATGCCCTTGCGTGTGGGCAAGGAGAGCCGCAGTTGTAGTCTTTGGACCTTTGATTCCGTAACCTGTTATGGAGCTTATCATACATGGAAACCAGAGCACGCCACAGTTCCAGGAAGTCGCAAGATGGCTTCCTTCACCCCCGTCAGGGCGTGGCTCAAATCTCCAAGTCCACCCAGGTCCTGATTGGATGCCGCCGGCGGTCATCCCAGGACCCCCTCGCCCCCTTTGGAGTCGCCGTGGGTGCGATAGGAAAGTCTTTGGGCATGTTTGGAGCCCGGTCGTCAAGGCAACGGGGGTGAATGCAGGAAGTTGGGGGCCTGGGAAAAAGCGCTATCATGTGGGCGGGGCGCGGCTGACACAGGATACAAAAGGCGGTGTGCGTGTGTGTGCGCGCGCGCACGTTTGTGCGCATCTTAATTCATGGGTGTCCAAATGTTTTTCTTCCAAGGCAGACTCGGAAAAAATTGGACTTACAGGCTCCTATAATTTTGTTTACCTTTATTTAATCGGCAAAATAAATTATCTGTGTAGGAGCAGATATATAATCTTCCAAATGTCCAACTGATACCTAATTTGTGTCCATCATTGGGTCTCAGTCAGACAGCGGTTAATTACATTTTATCCAAACACATGAGACATTATTGGAAAGACCAGGATGTCCTCCTAGCATTAGTCTGAAAATTGTTCAGAATATCTTTTTTTTTTTTTCGCTAAAAATGTCTATTCCTTAGTGTCCACAGTTGTGTCCATTGGGTATTCCAACCCCCCAAAACACATGAGACATCATTGCAAAGGACAGGTTGTCATGTACCGAGCACATCAGGATTTTATAGCCTAGCGCCAATGACTCAAAAGATTCTGAGCAAAAACCAACGTCCACTAAAGTGGACACACGAATAGACCGGGTCTCAGGAGGATTTTCCGAAACAAAGTCATTTTCTACATCCGATAATGAAGGACAGGAAACGAGAGAATAATCAAGTGAACAAAAGTCCAATCAGGCCTTTATCCAAAACCAAAACTCAGGCAATCTGTTTTTAGCTAACGCTAAACCAAAGCTAACATAAAGAGAGCAGAAATAACAGAGAAAACATTGCGCTGATTTGAATACAAACATATTCATATCATAAAACCTCCTCATAAAGACGATGCATCATTATTATTATCATTATTAGTAGAACAATCGATTTCTTCTCAAACAGAGGACGCAAATTGCCCCCGGGCCGTAGTTTGACCACAGCGACCGCGTGGAATTTCTCGTGGCCGCCAAAAGACGAAGGTTAAAGTTGAAGGGTCAGGAAACACATGGACGCGAGGCTTTTGGCCTACCCACAATGCATCGCTGCGCGTGACCCCGCTAACACGCAACATCTGTACCTGTTGACCTTCACTCCGCGCCAGCTGTTCAGCCCGGTGACCTCTGACCCGGTGGAAAAAGCAAAGCTTCTTCAAGTCTTTGTTTATTTACAAAGAAGAAAAGCTCACTTCCTCGCGTGGCGTCCTCGTTTGTAAAGCGGCGTGCAAACAGGAAGTGGCGCCTTCGGGGTTGCGGGGTGTCAATTGTTGCATTTCCACACCCACTTTTGTGTCAAGCGCTTCTAAGGGGACAAACCGGGA
Source organism: Hippichthys cyanospilos (assembly GCF_059441005.1). Lineage (NCBI taxonomy): Eukaryota > Metazoa > Chordata > Actinopteri > Syngnathiformes > Syngnathidae > Hippichthys > Hippichthys cyanospilos. The sequence continues at coordinate 4,729,570 of NC_142378.1, read as the reverse complement.
ACCAAACATCATTGCACTTTCCTAAAAAGAAGATCGTCTGATTACGTGGGCTCTAAAACGCAGACAAGCTTGTCTGTTTGTCCATCTTCCCTAAACAGAAGACAATCCACTGATGTAACTTCCCATAAGGAAGGAACAGTGTTGATCTTGCACTTTCTTAAAAAGAAGACAAAACTATTGATGTCACACTTTGCTAAAAAGGCAACATATTTCTTGCAGTTTTTCCAAGGCAAAACACTGTTAATATTTCACTTTCCCTAAAGAAAGACAAACTATAGATGTCAAGCTTTCTTTAAAAGAGAAGCTATGAAGTGAGACATTCTTGTAAAGAAGATAATCTATTGAGGACAAATGATGTTACAATTTTTTAAAAGGACAAATAATTATTTTACACTTTCCAAAAAAGACAAGAAACTATTGGACTTTCCCGATGTTGAGGTTTGTAAAAAGCAGAAAAACGTGTGTCTGTCACTTCACTAAATAGAAGACAATTGTTACATTGCAACTTTCCATAAAGAAGTCACATGACTGATATGTCCCTTTCTTAAGACAAAACTTTTGATGTCACACTTTCGTAATTGGCAAACTATTGATGTTGCAATTTCCCCAAAGGAAGACACACTGTTTATATAGCACTCAATACACCTTCCGAAAAAGAAGACAAATGAGTGATGTCGCACTTTATAAACAAGACAAGCTATTTTTGTCACACTTTCTTAAAAATAAGACGCGCTGCTGTGCTGCTCAATCTTTCTGAAAAAAAAACGACTTTCTTAAAAAGAAGACAACTATTGCAACTTCCCAAAAGGAAGACATACTATCGATGTTGCTTACTTTTTCCGAAAAAAAAGATAAAATACGTTCTTAAGAATAACTCTGACCAAGAGAAGAGAATTGTTTGAGCAGGCGTTTGATTGGCTCGTTTTGAAACCTTTTAACTTTGTTTCGCTTGTTTGGGCTGCTGGCACTTTGTTGTTATTGCGCAAAGCGTGCGGTGGCGCAGCTTCTCATTACACGCGGAAGTGTCCTTTCATGGCCCTTTGAAACACACATGGCAGCATGCGCTTGTCTTTAATTGAGGTTGACGCAGGTCACTGTTGAAATCAAACAAAAACATTTTCTCTGGATGATTCCCCCGTGACCCGCTGAGGCACCTTTTAATATAAACGTCTGCCCGCTGCGCCGCCGCGCTGCCAAAGCCACGCGACCGGTTAAAAAAAAAAAAAAAACACTTTATTAAAAAGCTCCTCGGAACCGCGGCCGTTCGAATGTGTTTCATTCTGACTGGCCGCTCATGAGGTTTTTGTGCCCCAACGCGCACACGACAAAACAAACCGTGGGTCTTGCTAACGGTAATAGCCAAACCGGCTGGTCTAATAAAACCAAGCGGGCCTGAAAATCCGCTTTGGAAAATCAAATCATTTCATCGCTATATGAATTTTTCAATTTTTACTTCTGAAATTCAGTTATGAATGCATTTTTAAAAGCTAAATTTTTTTTAAAAACGTTTGAAAATGTTATATGCTATTTATAATTTCATTTTGAAGCCATTAAGATGGGGATGAGGCGTAAAATCGCAGGTTTTTGTAAAATAAAAATTTCATAAAATAAATCCAGTAACTGTTTTTACATCAACAATATATGTTTTATACATATTTAAGGTTTTTGGTTGCAATTTGATCAAAAACGTTCAGTTTAACTGACTTATTGTTTTGTTGACGTTCCCTCTAGCGCAGTTCGATTATTGGATGCATGTTGCAAGCCCAGCCTCTAGTGTAGCTTCTATTCTATGCGCCTTATAATCCAGTGCGCTTTATACAGCGCATAAACCACAGGTTTTCATGGAGTTTTTCGAGTACGAAAAAATAAAATAACTTCATCGCCGGGTAAATTCTTCAATTTTTACCTTTTGCAATTCAGTTATACATGTATTTTTTTACAATTTAAAAATTTCTGATCGAAAAGCTTGACTGACTTATCTGATTGTTTTGTTGACGTCCCCCTAGCGCAGCTCCATCTAGTGGATGTATAACACAACTCCAGTCATCATTGTAGTTTCTATTCCGTGCGCCTTATAATGCGGTGCGTCCTAAATATGTAAACAGTTTAAAAATAGGCCATTCATTGACGGTGCGCCTTATAATTTGATGCTCCTTATATCGCAGAAAATTTGGTAAATGGCATATGTCCGTTTTTGACATTAGTTTCACTCAAAACAAGATGGTGAGCAAAAGCAGAAGGGGCGACTGGGAATGGGGGAACCTTCGCGAGCTAATCAGCGCTCTGCTTGGAAAATGACACCCGCGTGTTCTGGACAGCGTTAAAAGGCAAACAAACGGGCCGAGTGAGCCGAGCCGACAGGATACGACTGTCGCCGTCGTTAATGGACAACTTTAAAAATTTGCCCCCAAAGAATGCCAATTTTTTAGATGTGAAAAATAGTGGCCCTGTTAAAAAAACGCAATAAATTAAATGCAACGTGATGTTAACCCTAACCCTCTCAGTTTGTGTCATCATTTTAAATTACAACCCATAATTTGACAAAGTAAATTGAAAATGGGCAAAATATACATATTTGTCAATCTGAATTTGTGAACTTATCGCATGAGCAGATGGAAGCTGGATTTTGTGAAGTTTCTCATTTTGGCTCGGATCAAGGCATATATTCATACAACTTTAAATGTATTATTATTTTATGATACTGTCCAACATAGAACAAGCACAGCATCAGTATTATCGTATTTTCCGCAGTATTTATGGCCTATTAAAAAACGTTTTTCATATACAACGCGCACTGGATTATAAGGCGCATAGAATAGAAGCTACAGTAGAGGCTGGGCTTGCAACATTCAGCCACTAGATGGAGCTGCGCTAAAGAGAAAGTCAACCAAACAGTAAGTCAGTTAAACATTTGAATTTTTGAATCAGCTTGCAACCAAAGCCCTTAAAATATGATGTTTTGTTGATTTAAAAACAGTTTCTGTATTTATTTGATAAAATGGCGCTTTCTTTTGCGAAAACCGGTGGTGTTTGTGCACGGGAACGAAAAAAATGTCCGAATTTTCCTTCCTGCCCTTCACTGACTCGCCATTTACATTCACACGCTCGCATGAAAAGTTCACAGTCGCCTTGTTGAGTCCACTGTTTAGAAAAAGAGTAAACACGGGCTACTTTAAAGCACGTCAACGTATCGCTCGGCGCAGAGACGGCCAGTCTGGCTACTTTCCCAAGCTTGTATATCCTGCGGGCGTATACGTATAATAGGGAGCTTTCTAGCGCTGACGACATGCCTCGAAGTGGATGAAAGCTAAACACGAATAGTATAAGCGCCTCGCCACATGTATTTATCCACACGCTAGTTTTTGCGGCTCGGATCGGGGTAAATGTGCGGTGAGTCAGTTAGCGTGAATCACAACTAGCGGCGGGTCGCGGAGAGGCCACGGGACAACCTGACTTGGGAGAAAAAGTCCTGCTGGAAAGCTGACAAGATCTTTATTTATGATTACCCTCAGTCAAAACAACGATCGACCCATTATGTGTGCGATGTGTCCAAACTACGGCCCGGGGGCCAACTGCGGCCCGGCTTCTGCATTTTTGCGATTTAGACATGGCCCGCAATTATATTTTAAAAGGCATTCAAAAGGTTTGATGGTAGACACTTAAAAGTGCGAAAAACAATCTAAATTTATCAGTTTTTACAGATCTTATTTCGATAAGCATTGTATTTATCCGAGTACGTCGTTGTTTTTCCCCTCATTTTCAACCCCCGCGCATAACTCGAAAAAGACCAATTTTCTCCGCATTTATGTGCTTCAATAAAATTAATTCAAATGCGAAATAAGTAATATGTCATTTCCCCAAAATGATGAAAACGTTCCCCTAATTCGATAAAGTATGCATTCATTTGAGATTGCTTGCACCCAAACATCGCACAAATGTACTTTTGTCAAAGCGTCAAATTTTTCACACTTCTATAACTGTGCGAACCTTTTTACTACTTTTTTCTAAATAGAATTGCAGCCCATGATAAAATGTATTTTTAGTATTTGCTGCGGGCCGTGAAAATACGGATGGAGGGCCGCGAATGACCCCCGGTCCGTAGATTGGCTATCTCATACATTTTTAAGTTGAAATTGGTTTAAAGTTGTGTCAGGGATAAAAAATATTGACTGAGATTGAAGTACTTTTTCAGGTGGTACTTGTTGTATTTTACTGGAACTGTATTGAAGATTTTCCTGCTCCGTGGATGTCAGCCATCGAAAACGACTTGCTCACGTAGTTAAAGTCAAGAGGTTTGGCATCGCTTCCGTGCTTAATCCTACCAACACGTGGCTAATGAGTATGCCGGTGAGACCGTCCAGATGTTGGACGTTGCAGTGAAGACAACGATGCCAGCTGGCCAAAAATCAAGACTTACTCGAGTGTGCGTTCGGATGTGCATCTTCAGGCCGTCGTTCTTGCTGAAGGCTTTGTCGCAGTACGGGCACTGGTACGGACGTTCACCTGAGGGTTTACATCCATATGTTGAAAGACAGATTTGCTAAAACATCAGACTGGACAAAAGTCTTGAAAATTCAACCGGTGACGTTAGCCCGTTAATTTTACCTGGGAATACACTACTCTCCATCCAACACAAGTGGATTTACACAAGAAAAAAAAAAAAAAGACTTTGTCTTTGGTCGGTCCACGTCACTGGTCTCTGTCTTCAGTCACTGTATGTCTTTGGTTTGTGTCATTGGTCTCTCCATGTCTATCCTATCTAGCTAGCTTGCTATCTCTAGTTATTTCTATTCCTCTAGCTATCTCTATTACTCTCTCTATCTCTAGCTATCTCTATCTCTCTATCACTTGCTATCTCTATCTCTGGCTATCTCTATTTATCTCTCTATCTCTAGCTATCTATATCTATCTCTAGCTATCTCTATTTATCGCTCTATCTCTAGCTATCTCTATTTATCTCTCTATCTCTAGCTATCTCTTTATATCTCTATCTCTAGCTATCTCTATCTCTAGCTATCTCTATTTATCTCTCTATCCCTAGCTATCTCTATTTATCTCTCTATCCCTAGCTATCTCTATCTCTAGCTCTCTCTATCCCTAGCTATCTCTATCGCTAGCTATCTCTATCTCTCGGTCTCTAGCTATCTCTATTTATCTCTCTTTCTAGCTATCAACCTCTTTCTATCTCTATCAATCTTTATCCCTATCGATCACTCTATCTCTTGTTCTTTTATTGAAAATAAGAACCTGAGCTAACGCGAGCTGCTGTTAGCTGCAACAGGCATTGCCTGCTAACAGCCAATTAGATCGTCTTGTTACGGTAATTATTGGAAATAACAATACGGACGATACAAAAATGCTCATCAAAACTTGGCTTACATGGCTGACGGATCAATCTTCCTGAAATGTTACCGTTTATAGGGCGCAAACATACTTTTGGCCCTCATTTTAGGGGAAAAATAAATGCGTCTTATATTTGGAGAGTTATGAAATGTATTCAAATGTCCTCAGAAAATGTATTTGGTAACGTTCAACAATTACGTCCCAGACTTAACAAATCTAAACCAGAACGTGTGAACACGTCCCACACTGCCATTTTTAATTTTTGAGATTGAAGCAAGTATTCCGTTGGTGGTACTCAAGGTAAAACAAACAAGTTGCATCACCTCCAGAAAACTAAGGAGAAGAATGCACCTTTTTAATAAGCTCATCCCAAAACAGCGGCTTCAATCGCGCGTCTGTTTTATCTCACTGCGATCTCCGTAGCCGACTTGACCCGGCTACCGGCGGAGCACGAGCGTTTGCTTTCTGAGACAAGCGAACTCGCCGCTGCCCAGCCAGCATTTGTGTTGGCCAGCAAATAACGTCCTGGCTCGCCGTCCTTACGCTTCAGGGAGCACTTCAGAAGCGGGCCCGGTCGGAATGAAAAGCAACTCCTGCCAAAAAAAAAAATCCCTCCGTCTGATCCCCATCTGAGCGCACCCCTCGAATGATGACAAAGGGGAAGTGACAGGCTGTCAGTCAAAGGCCGTGCAGACACATGGATCTGTTTTAGCGAGCGCTTGATCCGCTTGCGCCACACTTGATTGCTGATCTTTAAAAAAATAAAAAAGAAGCATGAGGTCACTATTTATGAGCCTTGAAAAGTTTTTGACAGGATCCACTCAAAAGCATCCTGGATTCACATTTTATTGCATTGTGAAGATTGGACGTCGGGGGAAAGAATTGTGACAGTAATATATAAATGTAATAAATGTCTGTTCGTCTATGAACTGAGATCAGCACAGCTTTTGAGTAAAAGATAAAGAAAATCTTGACGTCGTATTGATTACTTGAAAATTTTTCAAGTAATTCATCCATATTCAAATTAGCGAAATGAAGGTTTCGAAAAAAAAGTCACCCAATTTAGCAATAAGCGGTGTCCGGTTTGAATTAATTTGCTCTTAATTTGAAAGTGCACTGTTCAAGTCAGGGCGTTAAAAAAACGTAGATTTGCTGATAACTGCAGAATCTTTGTTAGAATCACAGGTCCCCTCTAAAATGCGTTAACGTACTCCCAAGGCTACCATGTAACCCCGTCGTGCGTTATATAGTAGTTATATCCATAAATGACTGATTATGCACCATGAAATATATACAAATGGATGATTGTTTTGCCACCAAAAGCTTTTTTTCTTATTAAAAAAAGCGAAAGACTTTAACATCAAAGTCAGTATTCTCCTTAAACTGCTTTAAAAATCTGTTGTTTTTTTGTTTGTTTGTTTTTTTTACATGATCTATGTTGCAAATGTACACCTATTGCAGAAGAACTGGAACGTATCATCTGCTGTCAGCGGCGAATTTTTTGCAAAGGCAAGCAAGCGCTTTCTTTGAGGTTAATTAGCTGCATGAGCTCGGGGATATGCAAACACTCTCAATAAAGCCAAAGGCGTCCTGGGGAAAACAATATATAATGGGTTCTAGCTTTCTCATAGCTAAGCAGGCAAGACGGCATGAAGATAATGACAACGTTGTTAAAAAAAAAATTTCGTTGTTTCATTAAAATCCAATTACGATGTTGATCTCGTGGCACAAGTGCGTTGACTTTGAATTATTGTATTTACTTTGAACGGAGATATGTTAAACATCTTTATAGCATTCGGTTTTGTAAAGTAATTAGCTAGCTAGCAGCTAGAAGCTTGCGGGAGTAGGTTGGCGGATGTGCACCGGCCGGGCGTGGCCGTCTGCGCCGCACATGAGCGGACAAAAGCCAGTTCCCTCGAGGGCCGTCGTCCAAAGCCACAACGTACGCTAGCGCGCTGCGCCGCGCCGCTATTAGCACGCTAATGCCTTCCCCAGGACTCAACCCCTTACCACACACATGCTACACAAGGCATCGGGTTTACTCGCTTTCAAAACACATCTGGCCTTCACATTTTCCTGTTTGTCAACAACAAAAAAAGGCCCATAGGCTAAAAGTGCAGCGGGGGAAAGGGGATTTTTGGGACAAGCTGACGTTTGCACGCCAACGTCAGGTTACGTGTTTTTACGGCGTACTGTCTCCGCGCTCCTCGTCTGGACACCGTTCTGACCTCCGAGGCTTGCTTGTGAGTGAGTGAAAAGACAGGCCTGGTGGAATATTTGAAAACAGACCACAGCCAGAATCTGATACACACTGTGGTATTTATAGTATCAAGTACATCCACAGTCGCTGGGCGCGCCATAAAGCCCCCCAAAAACAATCGTTTTTGTGACAGTTGTGCAATGTGTGCGTTTATGGGGCGTGGCCTAATGAGCAACGTAAGGAGCTGAGTGGAATTGGCCGGATAGTCCGTGTGAGAACATCTGACCGTGATTTGCGGCCTTGCGAGTGTTCTGTGTTCAGTGCGTTCTGGCTAACAGCGAATAGTTATTCAGCAAATTTCATATGCTCTACGCAGAATTTGGTTTGAAGATATCTTGCCAAATCCACACCTTCGGAAATTTAAGGTCAAATGGCACGGATTTCATTGGGTCTGTTAAAAAGTCACGTTATGTTTTAAGAGTTTCCTAACCTACCGAAGTTTGATTCATCCCGGGTGTAAATGTTTTATCTACCTCTAGGGCTACCGGAAGTGACATTATAATAGCTAGAAAGCAGGCTACACCATAGAGACACTGCAGAATTTCACCTGTGCTACATGGAAAAATCAATGGCAAACAAACACGACAAAAGCCGCAAACCTGCACCAATTTACGGCGCTCATTTTACCTCTGAAAACAGTTGGGTCCCCGGGACTCGAAATACTAAAGAAACTATGGATCACACAGAAATGTTTGGAGTCCCAAAAATTGCGCAATAAAAAAGGACAAACCAAGTCGAAGTTTCAAATCATCGTCTTATTCATATCTGATATAACGGTCCATTTTGGGAGAAAAGTCCACTTTTTACTTCAAGTGTTTGGTTTAACATGTATGTTGTGTTCCTCTTCTCGAGCTTCTGAAGCATTTCATTTTTGCTTCTTTACTTTCTGGTTCATTGTTACACGATTGTGTATTACTTATATATAAATAAAATAGAGTTCACTTTGTTCCTAAAGATAGCACTTTTTGAAGGCATTTTTCAGAATCTTTGAAAGGACGAACAAGTCCACTGTGGAATTTTTCTGTGAAATAAATTTGAATGGTTTAAAATTTGGCCCGCGATTTGATGATAGGGAATGTTTTTTTTTTCCTCCTGAAAGTAGACTATTTGAGAACCACAGCACCGCCAGGAGCAGCGGTGTCAAACTCATTTAAGGAAAATCTATACCCAAGTTGTGCACAGTAGTGACTTCTAAGAGCTAATGATTTTGTAAGGACGGTTGAGCTTTGTAAAAGAGATCCAAGAGATTTCAAGAACAACTTTTCAATCTTTGCCCCAGCAAATAGTGATAGTTCATTGTGATGGTGTCTCCCTTTGGCTCACTTTCTTGGACTTATGTAGGGGGGAGGGATTTTGGCATTTTTAGGCGGAAGTAGCAACTGCGCCACGGACTTGCGAGCACTCTCTGTAACCGTGTTGCCTTTCACCCGCGATCTTGACTGAACGTAACGAGAAACCTGCACTTATTCTCCAGATTGAGCCAGATTGCTCGGGGATTACCAGGAGGCGGTGGCGGTTTTATGAGTGCCGCGACGCTAACTGATTTAACATGTGCTGAAACGCAACACCGTATATTTGACCCCCGGGCATCTAGACGTAACAACCCCCCCTCCCCACCACCTTTTCGCACCAGGGCCTTTTTCTGCTCATCGATACTTTTGGCGCCCCGCCCTTCCCCTAGAACATGGATTCCCAAACATGGATTGCTAACATGAATTCCAACTAGTTAAAGTAATTGCTGCAGAAAATTGAAATGGAGGATTTTGGAGTTGGAAATGGAATTGTGGGAAAACCGATGGAAGGAGCATACTAACGGCACACAGCGCGTGAAATTTCAGAACGCGTCAGAGTTGCGATCATCTCAATTGGTCGAGAAATTTTGAATCAGTTGAAGGGGGAATCGGTTGTTAATACGATACAACATTTAGAAAATCTAACACCGTTCCGGTATCCTCATAAAATGTTCTTGACATACATTTATAAAAAACTACCCCAAGGATTCAGACTCAAGCCTGGCTTTTCACCCTCTCCAGTAACAGAGTACTCGTAATCCGTTACTTCCCAACTCTTTGGGCGGGTCTGTTTAGCAGATGGTGAGGCCGTGCCGCGGTCCGCTGTTACGGAGAAGGCTTTTGGAACCTGAAAGACATTAGCGCTGTCCGTCACGATTAATCCCCCGGCTTCCTCCACTTGTGCCACGGTCCGCTCCGTCCGCTGTCCTTCTCGCATGCCAACAGGGGGCCGCGGAGAAATACGATATCGCGGATAAGAGATCGCCTTTGATGCGCCCCGAGGAATGCCTGACAACTTTTTTCAACTTGACCTCGGCGCTACAACAAGCGCCTCCGTTTCCGCTAAATCCTCGCCTACCCCGGCACGCGTCACGTATCTATAGCAGTCAAATCAGATGTTCGTGCGTGTGTTTTCGAATGGATGAGCCGGACCTCGGCTCGTTTTTGGCAAGCGCGATCCAGCCTGGATTAGACAAACAACCATCCGCAGTTACCAGGTTTACAGTGGAAGGGTCTTCTTCAGTCAACGTGCAATTCACGGAAATTCAAAACAGATTCTCAATCTTCGCAAAATACCAACAAACTGGATAGTCTGACGCTTATATAAGATTACGTCATGCACATGACGACATGAAGACTGTAAAGCTAAAAAAAAAAATAGGCGCATTTATCCAGTACTTTAAAACAAATTATATATATACATATATATATGCATGGAACGTGACATTCTGGAAAAGGGTGTTCACTCATTCAATGCCAGCGACGTATTTTTACGTTGTTTTTTTTTAAGAGTTCGGACATTCAATCGCAGATATTTAAGTATCAACTTGATACTTAAGTATCTGGGATTGAATGTCTGGACTCTTAAACCCTATATGAACTCATTCAATACCAGCGATGTATTTTCACGTTTTTTAAAGACTCTAGACCACAGGTGTCGAACTCCAGTCCTCGAGGGTCGATATCCTACATGTTTTCAAACCTTTTCCCTCAAAAACACCCGATTCAAATGATTGGGATCATTTTGAAGCACCTGCGGAGCTTGCTAATGAGCTAATCATTTGAATCAGGTGCGTTGGGGAAAGAAAACCGGAAAACATGCAGGATGCCGGCCCTCCAGGACTGGAGTTCCACACCTATGCTCTAGACGTTCAATCCCAGATATTTAAGTATCAATTTAATACTTAAATATCTGGGATTGAATGTCCGGACTCTTAAAAAAAAAATGTGAAATACATCGCTGGTATTGAGTGGGTTATTATATGTATTCTGGAAAACTATATAGGTTCTGACATCTCTGTTGTTTCAAACTGACCCCCCCCACACCGGAGAAGAGTAATGTGGCCCTCGGATGAAAAAGTTAGGGGACCCCTGAAGTATCCAAAACGGCTGCAGAGACCAGAGAATGCAACCCAGAATCTTGCACTGCTTGGCAAATAAGCGACTGAAATTTTAAAGAGTAATAACACATTCCAGGCTGTCACCATGGCGACCGCGGCGACAAAACAATCCCGCGTTAAAGCGTCTTTCCGTACTTTTCGAGTCTGGTCTGCGTACAATTAGCGTAACAAATGGCAGCGAGACGGATACCATTATGTGAACAAGAGACTTGAGAAACCGAGACCCCCCCCCCCCCAAAAAAAAAAAAAAAGTGTATATCAGATTGTTTATTGGAAGCTGTCTCCCCTGCGAAGGGAACATTCGCACTGGCCGACTCTGATGCGATGCCAGCGCCGGCTCGGCACGCACGGCAGACATTTGTTGGACATTAGACTCAATGACAAGCTTGTTTGTGTAATTACAGCAATGCTTCATAATCTCAAGTGGCGGCGGGTTCCTTTTTCGGGGGGAAAATCCGGAATGGCCTATTGAGCTCGATTCGAAAAGCGGCTATTATGCCATGATCGCACTCCGGTTGACAATGGCGCGAGGCTTTGAATGGCGATGACCCACTTGATGATTTGGGTTTGTGGATGTCATTAGTCTCGGAATGTCGATTGCTCTTAGGATCAAAACTTGAGCGGGGAGTGACTAATTACTGGGTCAAATAAACCACCGTGAATCCGAGGACCGGCGGGGAAGGAATATGATTCCCGTCCGCTGCGAAGCCCTTCCAAGTTTTCGTAGGCTCTTTTACGTACTGTCGGGTTTAATTGTTTGATTACGCTGGACTCGGTTTGTCATCGGCACAGTAACCTCCCTGGCAAAATGTTTAACGACGGTAACGTAGACTCGGTCTCGCCTTCTACAACTCTTCGAAAGCTAAAGCGTGTGTTTAACATACCTAGGGTGCTTTTCGTGGTATGTTATTAAATTACAGATCTGGTTTTATTACGCGGGGCATGGAGGAACACGAAACACGGAGCATTAAAGACGACGGCGACAATTAACTTGACGCTTCGAGCGCTTGGGGTTGGGAATGTTGTTGCTTCGTGAAATATGGATATTATCGGCAGGAAGAAATAACTATAGATGCGACGATGAATCGAAAACTAATCGATGATCATATTAGCTCATTATTCTTGAGACCAAAACCTCAAAATTTCAGGGTCTCGATAGTAAATATTCTCCGATTTTTTTTTTTTTTTGTCCTCTGTGAAAGCAGGCTATCATTGCGATGAATTGTAATGATTTAAAAATGTCCGCTTTAATTTTGGAAAACTGTGATCAATATTTTATCCAATTTTGTGACGCTACTCACCTATAAAAAGGGGATGAAAATCCAAACAAATTTTTTAAAATTCCACTCGTCGATTAATCGATTATTAAAATAATTATTTGCAGCCGGAAATGTTATGTTTCATTATATTTAAAAAGTAAATATAGTCGAATTACCTTACTGGAAAATGCGGATTAAATGTACTTGAAAACGTCTACATTTTGGAGTTGGTTACTAATGTAATTTCAACGTCATGAAAGAAAAACTGGAAATGGTCAAAAGCGGTTTCCACAATTAATAACAGTATTTTTCGGACTATAAGACACGCTGAATTATAAGTCGCAGTTTAATGAACGTCTACAAATAGGGAACACTGGGTAATGCAGTGCATTTTAAGGTAAACAAACCAATACAGCAAACGAGTCGAACTTCATTTCAATTTAACGTGCATACACAAGGCGCACCTGATAGGGCCTATTACCAATTTTGGAGGGATTTAAAGGAATTTATTGACCAAAAAACAAAGTCGACTTTGATTTTTCTGTTTGCATCGCCCCCCGGATTTTTTTTTTTAGGAAGATGCACAGCCATTTTTTTCTTGAAGATCGGGAAGCATGAATGCCCGATTTGTTCGAGCGCGGTTCCCGGGTTTACGCTGCAAAATGCGCCTGGACCAGACTTTTCCGATGATGTCAGAGTGACACTTGAGTTACGGCCTCGATCTTCTTCAGCGTCCCGCTTTTGACCGTTGGCCATGTTCTCCACGTACACGCCGGCTGGGAAAATCCACAGTCCACAGTCAATGCGGGGGCCAAGAGAATAAATTAGCAAAAGAAGAGAAAGATTCATCACGACTCTGAAGTTCCGCAAGGTCGCGGCCGCGCTCCGTCCGGCGTTTTTTTGACAGCTGGCATTTTATGGCTTGTTGGTGATCTCATAGCGGGGCTGCTCGGCCAGGCCGCGCCAGCCGCCGCGGGACGACGACTAATTTGTTTGACTTGAGCGTGATCAAACACCATTAAAGGGAAACGAAATCCAAGCTAAATATACAGCCGCAGCCACCAGATTTACGGCTCGGTGTTTTTCCTGTATTCCGTTTCTCGGATCGACCCGCTTCTTTCATCGCCGGTGCAAAGTAACAAAGTCCAAATCCTCCGTTACGGAACTTAACCTTGGGAAGAAGTTTTTGGACGCTTAAATTTGAAGAAGTGACCCAGATAAAATATTTAAAAATATGATCCCCATATTTTCAGCTTTGTAACACGCACCAGATTATAAGGCGCACCTTCATTGAATGGCCTTTTCAGATACAAGACGCACCGCATTATAGGGCGCATAGAATAGAAGCTACATTAGTGGCTGGGGTTGCATTATGCATCCACTAAATGGAGCTGCGCAAAAGGTAATGTCAACAAAACAGATAAGTCAATCAAACTTTAATAAAAACGAAGAATAAAAATGATTTGTGGAAAGTACTATCTGAAAAATGTGGAAAAATACCTCTTGATTACATTAAAAGACTGTTTTGATCAATGCCAAGATGAATTAAGACTTTAAAAGAATATAATTATGACACAATTCAATATTAAAGTTAAAGTTTTGAATCAAATTGCAACTGAAAAGCTTAGAGTAATAATAATATAGTATAATAATAGTAATAATAGTTGATTTAAAAAGTTTTTCATTTTAATTGTAAAAAATAGGTTTGTAATTGAAATGCGGAGGTAAAAATTGAATCATTTACATGGTGATTAAGCTATTTTGTTTTTTCTTCCCCAAAAATGAAAACTCGCAGTTTATGCGCTGTATAGGGCGCACCAGATTATAAGGCGCGCTGTCAACTTTCGAGAAAATTTAAAAGCGTTTAGGTGCGCCTTATAATGCAGAAATGTGTTAATTTATAGATATTCTACAAGGTTCATGCGTATATCCATGTCATATTTGTTAGTCCTTATGTCTTTACGTGAAACCGGTTCATGATGCAGAAAAGGTCTCGGAATTCTGTACTGCTGACAAAATATCAATTACATCATTGATTGATTTTGACTTCCTGTACATTAGTCGACAACAAAAAGCATGATCCTAAACTCAATACTAAAAACCAGTGATGGCTTGATACCATTTATTCATATCTGATACCCATATTGATACTGCAGTCTCGAGAATCAGTATCGGTGAGTGTATATTTAGCTCGGCCGATACGATACAATTCTTTTTCTAAAAATTGTTCGTATCACGTGACTAAAATTTGGTACGGCGACCATGGCGACAGCGAGTTTGTGCGATGGAATAATTTATGATGACTGGATTGTTCCAGTTATTTTTAAAAAAAAAAAGGATTTTATCAATTCGGATCATTGTTGCTAAGAACTAGTTTTGTAGTCTAGTACCGAGTGACTACTTTCGGCACCGCTGCCTCTCAACACGCCGTTTGACGATATAGAGACGAGGGAGCGGAACGCTCCTGGGAATCCTTTACAAAGTCGTCTGTGCTGAGCGGATAAATAATCAAGGGCGAAAGGTTCCTGTGCAGCAGGAAGACAAACAAGATGAGCCCCGCGTTGTCCCTTTATGAGATTTCGAGCTCGGCCGGAGGCCGTCTTTCGCACATTACTGACAGCCGGGGCCGCGGCGGCCGCTTGCCAGAGCCCCGGGGCGAGTCAAACAATTTGCGGATATGATAAAAAATATATATATGTTTCCAAAACTAGTCACGGCGGACCCTGGAATGGTTGAAAATGAAAATAAAACAATCACCGCAGGTTAAGTTGATGTCTTCATTGAAGACATCAAGTGGTGTGTAATTCTTCTTATTTTTGCTTGCAGGACATAGAGCCTCTCGGCCCTACGCCAACAATATGCTTAAATTTTTTTTGTCTCGTAGCAAAGTAGACAAACTAACTGAAGGGTTAAAGTACTTTCTTACTATTGTACATTAACGGTGGTTTTAATGTGCCCGGGTCAAATTGACTCAAGGACAATATTACTCATTTTGAAAAACAAATTCAATAGGACAGCTACAATTCTGAGTTACTAAATTAAAGCTTGTTTTAAATATCCACGGGTCAGATTGACCCAGGATCCTTTCATGCAAAACTAATCCTAATTTAAATACTGACTGCCCGGGTCAATTTGACCCGGTAACAAACGTAACATGGATTGCATGAATTACATACTATTATGTATGCTTTGAAATATGCGGGTCAATTTGACCCGTGATCCTGCAATATAGTGAAACTGGAGGGTTTCTTTCATACTACATCAACTGTTGATATCACATGCCGCACAGCTCTGAAAAATATTACAGTCCTTTTCTGTCTGAGAATATCCGGGTCAAATTGACACAATAATCGTATTGCTATCCTTGACAGCAGGGTTTAAGTTTTTCTAACGACATCAACTACTGATGCTCTAACCATGCATTGGTCATTTTGATCCAGGATCCATTGTTACAAACTCAACTGGGGGCTTAAAGAAACAAGAATCCCCACTTTAAATACAGTAAACCCGGATTAAATACATATTACAATAATCACACACGCTTTAAATATGTGGGTCAATTTGACCCGTGATCCTTTAGTATAAACTGTTCCTGGCGGGTTTTTTTTATACTATACGAACTGTCATTCACGTTCTCGGCTAGTCTGAAAAAAACACGCCAGGTACAAAGTCTTCGTCTGTCTGAGAATACCCGGGTCAAATTGACCCACAGATCCTTTTGCTGTCCCTGACAGGAGGGTTTAAGCTCCTTCTAGCTACATGAGCCGCTCATGTCGTAAACACGCGCGGGCCGCTTTGACCCCAGGATCTATTGATACAAACACAACTGGAAGTTGTTTCTTACTACATTAACGGTGTTGATTTCACACTTTTCACAGTTCCGACAACATTTACACAAGTCCGGAGTCTTTCTTCTTCTGTCTGAGAACAACATGACCCCGTCGGGATCGCCGCTCCGGGAACGACTGGCGCTTTTCACCGAAGCTTCACACGCAAAATACTCACAAGCGCAACAAACACAAGCACACAAAAATCTCCACCTATAGAACGAGCGGACAGATTTACAGCCGGTCGGGGTCACGGGTCGTCCGGCTGGATGCTTTCTTGGAGTGCTCTTTTCTCCCTTTCGTCCTTTCTTTCTTTGAGGTGTCCCATCGGCTCCCACCCCTCCCCCGGCATTCCTCGCTTTTGTTTATTCTACATAAATACAATCGGTGCGGGCCACACGGCTTTACATTCTCCACTGCCTTGCACACATGCACGCCAACACACACGCACAGACACACAACATATACAAAGGAAGCCGTTGACAAAGATGGAGACCACACTGAGTGCGGCAACACCTGAAGGCAACCAGTGAAACGGAAGATCCGGCAATGGGATGGATGTTTTTTTTTTTTTTTACACAGATTTTGCCACAAAAGCGTCACACGGAAACTTCCTTCGTTCCAAGGTCAAGCTCCCGGTGTAAAGTGAGTGTCAGGTTTTGAAATTCACACCCCTGTCCGGCAGCTCCCGGTAGCTGAGGTTGCTACTGCCTTATTTTCCATAAAAGAAGCGAGCAGACTGAACCGTCACCCGAGTCCATCCCGGTTCACGCACAAAAATATTACCGACACGGAGAAGATCATCTATTAGTATGCAGCTGAATGCTCCGGTTAGAGCAGGGGTCTCAAACTCCAGTCCTCGAGGGCCGCAATCCTGCATGTTTTTGATACTTCTGTCATTAACTCACCTGAAGCAAATTATTAGCTCATCAGCAAGCTCTGCAGGAGCTTGAAAATGATCCTAATCATTTGAATCAGGTGTGTTTAAGAGACCAGTATGGAAAACATGCAGGTTTGTGGCCCTCGAGGACTGGAGTTTGAGACCCCTGGGTTAGAGCATAGGTGTCAAACTCCAGTCCTCGAGGGCCGGCATGTATTCTAGTTTTCTCTCCCTTCCACACCTGATTCAAATGATTAGCTTATTAACAAGCCCTGCAGCTTGAAAATGATCCTAATCGTTTGAATCAGGTGTGTTCAAAAACATGCAGGATACCGGCCCTCGAGGACTGGACTTCGACACCTGTTGGTTAGAGACTCGTTTATTAATTGTGATCTTTTGGCTTATACACACAATCATAAGCTTGGTGGATCACGAATGGTGCACAAGCTTTGGTATTTATGGCAAAATGTGTTAGCGGAGGTTGTAACAACATTATTTTCAACAAAAGAAGCGAGCAGACTGAACCTATGTCCGGGTCCATCCTTGTTCACAGACAGGAATATTACAAAAAATCATCAGCGAGACAAAATTGAATGTATTTTATGTGATTTGTCTTCTGTATTCAGAATTTTCAATGAGATATGAAGCCCTTACATTTTAAGCCAGTGCGACTCTGATTTTATCGCACCTTGTTTATTCCGTGCGGAATTTGCATATGTCCATCCGCTGACGGGAATAAACTGACACCAATTGTCCCAACACAGCAGAAGAGAACACAGTGTTGAATAGAAATGAGAGTTGCCGAGCCAAGTGTGCGTGAGCGTGCGTGTGTGTGGTCATGCCAGGTCTCGGCAGCAGTCAGTTGGTAAGGAGATGCGCAGGAATGCGTAGCTTTCCAGTTTAAGGCTCTTTAATGAACATCCAAGCGCTTTATTCTGTCTGCTAGCCGTGTGTGCGGAGCATTTCCACATCATGTTTGGGGGAGTTGACATAAAATGTTGCACCGATTGTAAATGTATCAAACTGCTGGATGACTTTTTGTTTGTGGTTGTTTTAACACGTTTGCATCTCTTAAAACAGGCTAGCTAAGCAAGGAATGTCATGAAAGCATGCTAATATACTGTGATTGGTTAGCGCAGACCAAGATTTTATCGAGACTGAGAAAAGATCAAAGTTGGGCAATTTACATTTTTTCGCTGGTCCGTCATTCGTCAGAGCCCCGCCCCCTTTCCGTCATCATCGGTCCGTCATTTTTTGAAGCCGCATGAAACTGTAATCATTGTCAGTCTGTCGGTGTATTTTTGCCCAACTTTCTGCCACCACTAGAGGGCGACACTTGACTTTTTTTTTTTCCTGGTCCGTCATTCGTCAGGTGCTGGTCTACTTCTGTCTCCATTCATACTAATACTTTTTTTCTGTTTTAGTTCTTACACTTAGTTAAAACCATGACTGTGGTTCTACAACTACACTGTAATTGAAACACAACACAGTAATATAAGTGTAACCTTAAAAACAACGCCAGCTAAGGGGTTTAACCCAAGGATATAATACACCATCATAAAAAAAGTCTTTAATTAGGGACTTAAACCACTTCTATCTTGCATTTCCTGCCCAAGAGCCAATCAGAGGAAAAAAAATGCAAATTTGATCTTCATTCATCGGTGACTTGAAACGCCTCCCAAAATGCTAAGCTAAGGAGGCTAGCATGAGACGACTGACCTGTGTGACTGCGGATGTGGACCCTCAACGTGCCGTTGCTAGCAAACTTTTGCCCGCAGTACGGACAAATTTTCTCCTTCTCGCCCGTGTGCGTCTGTAAGAAGATAATTTTGCCGTAAATACACTTTTCGTCATGTTCATTCCAACAATAGGCCACAAGGTGGTGCTATCTGTAAGCTCCGCCCTACCCTGGCTCTGAAAGATCTTATAATCTTATGCTATATGTAATTTAACGATTTGAAAGAATTCGGAGTCGAGCAAGCCCCACGTGCTTGGCCGTGGGGGAAATGCCTCCAGTGGGGAATGCGGGGAATTCACTAGAAACATATTTTATGGCGCGGGATGAATGTAACTGCTCACTGAGTGAGTCTGTCATTTGCACTTCTGACAGGGATGATCATCTGCTGCACGCGTGCATGTACTTGTTGATGGGAAAGTACCAGCTGTGGAAAAAAAAACCCAAAAGTGTCTACTGTGCTTTTTAAATGAAAAACAATGACTCCTATATTGATATTGTAATTTATTGAATCATACAGAAATGTATTAAAACCTTCATTAGCATGAAGCTAGTGGGGGCATTCCTAGGGCACTTGTTTGGTTTCGATTTAGTGATGTTCGATACCACTTAACTCGTTTTAGCTTGCGGGCCACATAGAGGAAAATCTATTCTATTTATATAACTTTAAATCAGCAACTTCAGATTTTTTTTTTTTTAAATACCGTCCAAAATAGTACAAGCGCAAAATTACTAATATTTCGAGTTGCTTAGTCATTTCAAAAAGTCAGCTGGAAATAGCGTGAAACATTTTTAAGACTCTTTGTTGCAGGATTGTTTCCAATCAAAGTGGCGTTTTTTTGGGTTGTTGTTTTTCAGTCAATCAGTAGGATACGCTCGTAGAGAAACAACCCAAATGTTGCTGTACTTTGATTTTTAGCGGCACAGCAAATACTGCTGTCGGTTTGGAAACGATTCCCGAAGTCGTCCGGCACTCGACTTGATTGCAATCGTTTCTGCTGACAAAAATCAAGCGGCAGCCCCAGTTGCAGCTTTTCTTAAAGTAGCTCCAGATAGACGGCGGCCGCTTGAACTTCTGAAGACGTTTTTCATCTGTACAAATTCATTTGTCAGTCGAAAACACGATGGAAAGGCCAGAAAGGCCCCGGAATTCCAAGGCCAACGTTTTGGAAGAGTAACGGCGGCGAGATCAAACCGGGAACGTGCTCGGAGCGGTTTGGCTTCGCCGGCGGCTGCCATTACTTTTGATTTGCGTCAAAAATCGCCACGCGGCCCGGCGAGCGGGCGTGAACGCCGCTTCCAGAAATATTTGACATTGTTTTGAGACGGGCAAAGTTTGCGGGTTGTCCTCAAGCGGTTTTGATCACGCTGCGCGGCCTCCGTTGGACACGTGGCAAAAAGCCGGTGAGCATTTCAATCTGGGCGCGAAAGCGTTGTCGGATCAGGGGGGGCTAATCAGCGGCTGGATCAGTTTTGGGGCTCCGAGAGCCCGCGGAGCTAATGGAGCAGCTGCCCTTTTCAATCAAGGAAGAGATCCATCCCCAGCTTTTGTTGGGGCCTCCCTACCTGGCTGGAGGTGGAGCTTTTCTTGACAGGCATCAACACTGCTGCGCTTATATTCCCTGGCGAAAATCAAATCTGCTTGAGAGGCGTGATGGCGTGCAGGAAAAAGCTCAAATCGTTTCAGAGTCATATGGTGCACATTTATTGCTTAATGTTGTTGTATCCAATATTGTGGTTGGCACTGGAGCTCATCCCAGCTGTCTTCAGGCAGTGGGCGGGGCACACCCTCTGCTGTTTACCAGCCAATTGCAGGGTACATATACAAGCACAACTCTTCACACTCCTAAATACGTCTAAGGGGGATTTGGAGCGATCAATATACCTACCCAGAAAAAAAAACTGTGCAGGCACGGGGAGAGCATGCAAACTCGCATCGAATCTGCAGTCTGCTCCTGTGCTGCTCAATATTGTGGTACTGTTTTCCAATCTTGAATCTAGTTACTATTTTTGTCATGTCTTGTACAAATGTACTTTTTTTGCATTATGGTGGGTTTTGTCTATTTGGGCTTTTTTTTTTTTTTACCATTTTTTCCAATTTTTCAAATATTTAAATTTATTTCAATAGATTTTTTGGCAGATAGATTACTAAACTTGCTTTTAAAAAAGCTGTAGTTTTGTCTAATGGTGCTTTTTTGCCTTTAGTCTAACAACTTTGTAACATCTCATTTATTTATAAATATTTCATTGTATTTTGATTTGATTTAATCCCTTTGTATTTTCCTATTTAAAAAAAAAATACTACTTTTTTCCCAAACTTCTGCCAATTTTTTCGATCTCGTCTAATATTGTATTTTTTATTTACAGGTTTTGTATTTTGTACATATATTTTTCTAACATGTTTGATTTTTTTCTGATATTGATATTCCTTTTTATCTCAGCTTTTCATGTTTTCTTCCATGATTATATTTTTTCCCAATATTTGCATATTTTTTGTCATGGTTTCAAAGGTGGAATTTTGATCTCACATTTTTGTATCGACTTTTACAAATGTTGATTATGTATTGCTTTGGGTTTGTTTTTGATGTGAGCAACTATCCCATAGCCGAACAAATACAAGACCTGATCTTTCTGACCTTCTTGTGGCTCTTGAGGACGGAGGGCGTGACGAAGGCCTTTTCGCACAAGTCACACTTGTACTTCTTGTGGCCGTCGTGCACCACCTGGATGTGCACGTTGAGCGTGTCCTTGCGCTTGAAGGTGGCGTTGCACTGGTCGCACTTGAAGGTCCGCTCACCTGCGGCGAGACAGCTTCTTTGTCAACAAAAGCTCCTCTGGGCTCCGTCCTTTTTTTTTGTCACGACAAAGCAATTTGTCTGAGGCCATTACAGGGAGTACAAAGGCTGACCTTTAGCCAACAATGTGGTCCTGTGTTGCGCGTGATGTAAGCGTAAAGTGAACATCAAATGCTAGTTTGACAGAATAGAACTAAAAACAGAACCCCAGACAGTAAATTGGACCACACTCACAGCTTTTCTACTCTTTTAACCCTTCTTGCATCCTGGAATAACAAAAATGTCCCTGGGTCAAATCGACCCGAGCGGGCATGCTTCAAGCAAACACTTTAACGCTCGTTTTGTTCAGTAACGGCAATAATATCTCTGGGTCAACTTGACCCGAGCGGGCGTGTTTAAAACATGCACAGCTAAGTTAGTAAGAAGAATTTGTAATCCTCTTTTTACATTTGTTTCATTCAATATAACAGCAATAATGTATCAGGGTCAAATTGACCCGGGCGGGCACGTATAAAACATGCGCAGCTAAGTTAGTAAGAAGAATCTTTAATCCTCTTTTTACATTTGTTTCATTCAATATAACAGCAATAATGTATCAGGGTCAAATTGACCCGGGCGGGCACGTTTAAAACATGCGCAGCTAAGTTAGTAAGAAGAATCTTTAATCCTGTTTTTACATTTGTTTCATTCATTATAACAGCAATAATGCATCAGGGTCAAATTGACCCGGGCGGGCACGTTTAAAACATGCGCAGCTAAGTTAGTAAGAAGAATCTTTAATCCTCTTTTTACATTTCTTTCATTCAATATAACAGCAATAATGTATCAGGGTCAAATTGACCCGGGCGGGCACGTTTAAAACATGTGCAGCTAAGTTAGTAAGAAGAATCTTCAATCCTCTTTTTACATTTGTTTCATTCAATATAACAGCAATAATGTATCAGGGTCAAATTGACCCGGGCGGGCACGTTTAAAACATGCGCAGCTAAGTTAGTAAGAAGAATCTTTAATCCTCTTTTTACATTTGTTTCATTCAATATAACAGCAATAATGTATCAGGGTCAAATTGACCCGGGCGGGCACGTTTAAAACATGCGCAGCTAAGTTAGTAAGAAGAATCTTTAATCCTCTTTTTACATTTGTTTCATTCAATATAACAGCAATAATGTATCAGGGTCAAATTGACCCGGGCGGGCACGTTTAAAACATGCGCAGCTAAGTTAGTAAGAAGAATCTTTAATCCTCTTTTTACATTTGTTTCATTCAATATAACAGCAATAATGTATCAGGGTCAAATTGACCCGGGCGGGCACGTTTAAAACATGCGCAGCTAAGCTAGTAAGAAGGAACTTTAATCGCCTCCTTACTTTTGTTTTATTCATAAATAGAAATTATATCCCTGGGTCAAATAGACCCGAGCATAAGTGTTTAAAGCATGCAGTTGATATATTCTCCAAAGAAAGAACTAAAGCTCTCTTGTTAGGTTTGTTTCATTTTCGAACAGCAATGGGTCAAATTGACCCACTGCATGATCAGAAAGTGTCATTAAAAAAAATCTGGTACTTTAGTACTTCGGAAATGTCAATAGAGTGTTTGGGTCAATTAGACTGGAGGCCTGTGGAACAATCCACAAGTACTTTCAGCTATTATTTATGTTATTGCTTTTTTTTTAATGGGGTGTTCATCTACTGTTTTTATCTCGAATATTTTTCTAACACTTCTTTATATTTATCACAATAAATGACAATAAATTTCCTTATTTCATTATGTTTCTCTCCTTACCATTTTTTAGCAATTTCAATGTATTTTAGTGTATTAACTCTCACTATGGTAATATTCTTTTTTTATTCTTAAAAATACTAACTTGCGAAATGCTATAACTATAAGCGCGCAAATAAGTGATGCAGAAAACACCCCCCGGCCTGCCAGAATCCTGCAATCTTTTCTAAATATATCCATCTTATTGTCACTCCTCAAACGACACGCTGACTCTTTGTTATTCCATTTGTTATTATTTGCTCAACAATGGGTGACAGATTTAATCAGTATCTTATTGAGCCACTGTGACATCATCCGGCGAAACGTTGAAGGAGCGCCGCTATCATGTAGCCTCCCTCTTTATACTAACGTGGTGAGAAATGCCTTGAGCTTTATCGCGTCTTTGTCGTTTGTGACAATGCGGCCCACGCAGACCAATTCAGCCGCTCGGCCTACGGCGAACACAATATCTTCATGCTAAGCTAACAGATACGCGTGAGACTCTTTTGCTACAGTATGAAGTTAAATAAAGGGGAATAGCGATAGAAAACAATCATCAATCAGCCTCAGTGTTTCCCCATTTGTTGCTGTCTTGCTGTTTATTAGCATAGCAACTATTAGCATGTCAGAATTGTATCACGCCTCTAGACATACCCTATTTTCTGGACCGGATTATAAGGCACACCTTCAAAGAATGGCCTATTTTAAAACTGTTTTTA
The DNA here is from genome assembly GCF_059441005.1 of Hippichthys cyanospilos. Classification (NCBI taxonomy): domain Eukaryota; kingdom Metazoa; phylum Chordata; class Actinopteri; order Syngnathiformes; family Syngnathidae; genus Hippichthys; species Hippichthys cyanospilos. The sequence continues at coordinate 4,705,582 of NC_142378.1, read as the reverse complement.
TATGTAGGGCGCATTATAAGGCGCATAGAATAGAAGCTATAGTAATGGCTTGGGCTCCACTAGATGGAGCTGTGCTGAAGGGAATGTCAACAAAATCAGATGAGAAACTTTTCAATTAGTTAGGGATCCCACAAGGTTCAATCTTAGCACCACTTCTTTTTCTTGATAAATTCTTGATAAATCACAGCACACAAACACAGGGAAAAGCAAATCATTTTTAACAGTCCTTACTGTTGTGGATGAGTAGGTGGCGCTGTAGCGAGAAAGGGGTGCGGAAGAGGGCCTTGCACTCGTCGCACTGGAACGGCCTTTCCTCCGAGTGGGTCTAAAAGTGAAAAAAGCGAGAGACTTAGGACAACAGAGAGGCGTCGGCGTGTTTATCCAAGCCGACGTGACGGGATCATCCACGAAGCTCGCTACTCTCGCCGCTCGGCTCTGTTGACTTGATGAAGACAAGCGGCTCGAAGGGGATTAAAGTTCAAAGTGCTTCTGTTTTTCCTCCTCCGCCACGCTGCCCTCTATTTATCTGTCCGAGTGACACCTCAATCCCCAAAGTAAACACGGAGGAGACCAAGAGCTCGCAGTGGGGAGCGCAGTTTATACTTGAAGCCACCAGCGAGACCCTGATGGACAGCTCGGAAAATTTGTCAGAACTGGACGTTAAAGCCTGAACATTTCAACATGTTAAATTACCATTTGGTGAAATTGGTGCGTCTCACAATCTTTAAATGCCATAATCTCGTGACTGCGTAAAAATAAAATAACTTGGTTTAGTTGAATATTTTGGTGTTTAATTAGAATACACTGTTCCCGCATTTTCTGTAATTGTAGTGTAATTTCCGTTAGCTTGTAAATGGCGTTTACATTCAGCTAGCAAAAAAAAAGATATAGGTTGGTTCAACATCAATGTTTTTCAATATATATTTCTAATTTAATTGCGTGTGTTGCTGCTCCATGTTTTCAGCGGCACTTCTTTGAAATTTTATACTTAATAACATTGATATTTTTCTTCATTAGTGCATCTAGGGCAGGAGTGTCCAAACTTTTATGTAAAAATAAAAACATACCCTGGGGTGGTTAATAACTTCAACCTCTCACCTTTTTGTGGTTCTTGTAGACGTTCCGGTGGGCAAACTCTTTCCCGCACAGTTTGCACTTGTACGGCTTGTCCTCGCTATGGATGATCTTGTGGGCCGTCACCTGGTCCAGGCGCTTGAAGGAACGGCTGCAGATCTCGCACGTGTATGGACGCTTCTCTGTCAAGCCAAGAAAACAAAAGGTAAACGTTTGATATCCTTAGTCGTGTTTTTGAGGCTAGTTTCTTACCTGAGTGTGTGATCATGTGTCGTTTGAGCTGATTAGTTGAGATGAACTTCTTGTCACATGCGTGGCACTCGAATATTTCGTGTATCTAGAAGACAATGCTTGTGTTATTTACATTTGAAAAGTATATTTGTTCTATAGATATATACATTACAGTACGCTTTCTGAAAAGCTTCCCTAGCTTAACAGAACGTGATCCTGAGAGCTATTTGAGCGCGACGCAGTTCGTCCCAGGAAAATGTGCCAGTTTTTTAATAGCTTTAGCTTGCGGCGCTAAATTAGCCTTTAAAACATCGAGATCTAAAATGACTTACCTTTCTGTGCTCTTGTAGATTTAGAGATGACGAGCACTTTCGGTTGCATATGGTGCAAGTCAGTTTCCTCCGCGCACTTCCTAAAAACATTTGAAAGAAATTGTTGATTCGTCGTATGCTCTGTTTCTATGTAAACATTTTTGTTTTGCTGTATTGTGTGGGTCGGTTTTACGGTAAACTTGAATTAAGAGTGACAAATAATCAACGTTTTACGAGACAATACGAAATGAAACGGACTAAACATCTGGATTATTTTTTTAAAAAAAAGAGAGAGAAAAAGCACTGCGATAGCAATTAGATCCTATTTAGTGGATCACATGACCCCAATCCGTCCTGTCTGATCCACTTCCCCCCCACCCGGCGTCCAGACCACACTGGGGACCCTAAATCTCAGCTCAATCACCCGGTGATATCAAAGTCTCCATCTGGGCTCACCCGTGGCCTACATCCTGCCCTAAATAGCCAAATTATCCGGAGCCCAGAAGGTGCCGCTGCGCAATTACGCGGTAATTAGAGGCCGAGGCGGCAGAGCTACTGGAGGAGCCGTAAAAGCGCCGCCGACCTGTGTGAACGTTCCCTTTATGTTTCTTCAGCGCGTCCTTGCTCTTGAAGCGTTTGCCGCAGCTCTCTTCCTTGCAGATGAAGCGGGCGTCGCCTTTGCACGCCTCTTTGTGCTGCTCGAAACTGCGCAGGAGAAGAAGAAGACGGTAAAAAAAAAAAAAAAAAATGGGGGTGTCAAGCTTGCGGGCCGCATCGAGGAAAACATGAAGGTTTCGGTTAATCGTGAAAGATTTCAAGTTTTTCATTGATTGAAAAAATTCGGGTTCATTTTAGAGTTTGCGGCCCAGAACTGGCCCGCGGGCCGTATTTTTGATACCCCTTCGGTGGAGAGACATCTAAAAGATAGCGGAGTGTATGTTGTGTAATTATTTGCATGTAATATGTTGAAAAAATGAACATTCTAGTTCCAAGCTACTCCAACAATTGTAGCAAATTAAGTGGAGTCCCAACTACATTTGAAAGCAAGTCCAATCAAGTCGTTACGTTACTTGTGCTCAATCAATATTTACGGTTCATCGAGAAAAAAATGCAACCAAATGTGTTTTTGGTTTTACTGGTTGACTCAAAGCAAGCTTATAATAGCTCGAGGATGCTATTTGTCGAGACAACATGGGCATTTATCTATCGTTCAAACTGCAGCGATTTTTGATCAGATTCTGATGAATCAGAGTCAATAATTACGAGAGGTTTATCAGTTCTTTGATGTTGATTGGAAAATTGTGAGAATTTCTCAGATTTGTGACTCAAGTGACTTTCAAGCCCCACCTAGCAAAATAATGTGAAAAATTACCTGGATTCTGAAGTGAAGGTACTGTGGCACAAGCAACACTGGTGATGAGCTTTGGAGTCCCCGCAAGGGCTGACCGACTCGGAGCAGTGCAACACACTGGACGAAAAGTACCAAAAATCACATTACGTAGAAGTAGTGGGGTCACACTCCAGACCGGTCTCCGCAGTACATTTTGAAGAACTTGGTCAAAACCCGGATTTGGGATTTTCAGTCAAGATAGTCGGAAAAATTCGCTAATAATATTTTGTACGGGTGTCGAGATGGAAGGGGTCAATTTGTTTGGCTCACTATCATGACGGACTCACTGGCGCTGCAGCGCTTGCTTGACGGGGAACTTCTTGCCGCAGTTCCTGCACTTGAACTCCTTCTCGTCCGTGCTGGGCCTCTGGTGCAAACTCTGCAGGTGGGCGGCCAGGATCTCCTCGCTGGGGAAGCTGCTCTCGCACAGCAGGCACGGGTGGTCCTCCTTCTTGATCACCAGTTCTGGGAAACGAAAAGAACGTTTCACCGATTTGGGGATTTGATTATTAAGCCTGATGGCCTCGTCCCAATCCGAAAACTCGCCTTACCCATTTCAACCAGATGTTTGGCTTCTTTGCTGCTTTCGTCCTCGTCTTTGGTGAGCTCCTCCTCTTCCTCCTCCTCCTCTTCCTCCATGTCGCTGTCCAGGAAGCCGATCAGGAGCTCCGTGTCCGTCTCGATGTCGTCCACGGCCAGGTAGAAGATGTTCTCGCCGTCCTGAAAGCACGGAAAATGCAATGTGGGTGATTACAGTCCTCGAGTGAAATCCAACCGTTCGCTGCCATTGACGTGAAAATTCGTCAAATTAGCTATTGCGTAGAAGATTACATTTATGTGTTGAAATTTTAAATGATGACAGTTTTAAAAATATATTAAGGTCCCGATTTTCAGCAAAAAGGTTTAAATTGTAATGGAAGTTTATAAAAATAAGGGATTCATATAATAGTATATATTTTACTAATTAGTATATATAAAATAAGTCTCTTATGATGTCCACTGTAATGACTGGAGCTTTGTGCTGCTGACCTCACTTTAGAGTGCCTCGTTGTCAGCCATGAGCGTACGCATGTCATGCAGAAAAAGTAAGAAGAGTGAGGGGCGCAGAAATGTAAAAAAAAAATAAAAAATAGAGAGACTGACCTGACAGCTAGTTTGTAAGTCGGGGCTTCAGGCTGGCGAGGCAGTTTCAGAGTGCTTCATAGTTGGCTGCGAGCGAGCGCTGGTCATAGTAAGAACGGCGGAAGCGCCAGTAGTGGCGGGATTTTTATTTTTTTAAATCACGCATGAGAGCGAGTAAAACTCAAAGGTGATATATTTGAGCCTTATGACCGCGTCGAGTGACAAGTATGCCGGGTTCAAAGTTCACCACATCAAACCCTTCAAAAAAACCTTCTTCATTTACTTTGTTGTCCCAAGACATCCGGCTACTGACGTCAAACCTTCATTTTGTCCAAACATAGGGGATTCCGAATCGGCATAAATAACGATTAAGAGGAGGAAAGCGGCACAATAAATGTCAGCGCTGACGAAAGGCAGAGCTCGAGGACGCACGCGGTTGACCTTTGGGCGGCCGATCACGTGGGCCGTTGGGGGTATTAATTTTGTCAAGTGCACCTCTTTGACCTGTTGGGGTTTTTTTTTTCGTTTTGCTGAAGGATCATCTCCTTGTCACCGACACGCAAGTGACAAGTGAATGAACTCAGACCGCCAGTTGTTTTCAAAGCAGAGGTCCTCAAATCGCTTCTTTCAAGACCTACAGAAAATCTGTGATCATACGAGAGCGATCCCTCCGAAAGAAAAACGGACTCTTCTTTCATCGAAAATAAATGTTTGTTGCTTTTCCCGTTGCACCAAAACCACCCATTTGTGACACCCCCCCCCAAAAAATCATATCTTTACCATGGATTAATCCCATGGTTCTCAAAGTAGGGTCCGCGGACCTATGGGGGACCTTATCCTGACTGCAGGGGGTCCGTGAAATAATTTGCATCTTTTGGATCTGATTTAGCTTATGTTTAAACAGTTGCAGATTTGTGTCTGTTTTTTGGGGCCGCCTCTGGCCGCTGTTGATAATGCATTTTGTGGGAGCCCTGTCTACCTCGATTCGGGGTGTCAAACTCATTTTTAACCCTTGTGCGGTATTTTGAACATTGGGATCATTTTCTTGAGCTCAAGAAAATAGTCCAAAATGTTGAAATTTCAGCTCCTTAGTGTCTTTTTTCAATGCTTTCCCCTTGATGAGAAATATCAAAATATTATATACAAAAATGCATGACTCATGCCCATCCGAAAGTTTTTTTTTCACAATTTTTTTTTTAAACTGGCATCCATATCATAAGTGAATAAGCTTTTTGAATAGAATGCCACAGGTTTGCGCCGCTTTTCTATGGGCGCTTTAGTGGGGAGCGCTCCCTCCCCAGAGATGTTGAATGAGGATTGGAGCCTGCGCTGTGTCTGGGCCACTCAAGGACATTGACAGAGTTGTCCCGAAGCTTTTGTCCTTTGATATCTCGCCACTATGCGCTTGGGCTTGAAAGATGAACCGTGCCAGGCCCGGGTCTTAGCTCAAAAGCGCTCGAGAAAAGCTTTTCATCTGCGATACTAAAAAAAAAGAAAAAAAAATACTTCATCATGATGTCGTATTGTGTGTAAAGTTTGGGGTAAAAAAAATATATATATGCATTAATTTTTAATAGCTTGTTCCCTAAAGTGGGGTACATGAAGCCAGTTCAGAGGGTATGTAGGACTTCAAAAGGGTTTCTGCGGCTTTTAAAATGTCATGTCCAGAACAGAATCTTTTTTCTTTTCAAATAAAGAGCAAATCAATTGGAATATGGAACAACGTATTTCTAAATTGTGTTATAGTGATTCTTTTGCAAAATATTGTATGCCTTTATTCTGTTTCAGCCACGAATGAGTTTCCAAAGTTGAAAAAATCAGACGTGGATGGCGCAGAACTGGCGCAGAACTGTTTTAAGCCTTTTATTTTTATTTTTTTTTAAACCCCATAATGCCTTGCGCTGGTTAGTGGGTACTTGGGCTGAAAAACTATCTTACAGGGGGTCCATCATAGAGCAGTTTAACTTTTCAAATCCACCATATATATTAATTTATACATATATATATATATACATATATATATATATATATATATATATATATATATATATATATATATATATATATATATATATATATATATATATATATATATATATGTGTGTGTGTGTGTGTTAAATTAAATGCATTTTTATTGTTAAAATGAATATTTGTGATGCATTTCAGCTGCCCTTAAAAACATTAATTTTCAAAGAACATTTTTTGTAATTGAATAACGTACTAAATAATGAGTATGTATTAAAAATGCATTTACTTTTACTTAAATACAGATGTTGAATACATTTCTTTAACTTATTATTCCTACAAGGATCAGTATTTTCAAGTAGGGAATTTTTGACTTCCTTGCGAGCAATTTCTTTTCTACAACTAATAGGATTCGTATCTTTTGCCCACAAAAACAAAAAAATACAAATTTAATGTTGGGTTTGGCTGCCAAATGACAAGAATAATCATACTAATCAAAATAATAGCAATATGCGGGACACGCCGCAAATATTTTGGAAGCGAGAGGCCCGCTATTGTCTGGCGCGATTTATTCAAAGTCATCTTAAAAGGCTCCGTTGCGTCCGCCGGAGAGAGGAAACGTACCTGAATGGCTGCCAGGTTCTTCTGCTCCTGCGAGGGCGCCTGGTGGACGAAACGCAGCCAGTTGGCGTAGCGCGGGTTGCTAGCGTCCAGGATATACAGGACGTCGCCCTTACTCCCTTGGACCTGAATGAAAAAAATGCACACAATAATATGCTGATGCACTAAAAACAATTTCACCGTATTTTTGGACTATAAACCGCATCGCTATTTAAACTGCAGCGACAAAAATCGACACTGAAAACAATTTTTGTCGCAGATAAGCCGCGCCGGTATGGAAGCCGTAGCGACAAAAATTGACCCTAAAAACTTTTTGTCACGGGTAAACCGCACAGATATATAAGCCACAGCAACAAAAATTGACCCCAAAGATATTAGCTAGCTAGCTTTCCTTAATTAAAGTGGTTTGGTTAATTCATAGGTGTCGAACTCCAGTCCACGAGGGCCGGCGTCCTGCATGTTTTCCGGATTTCTTTCCCCAACGCACCTGATTCAAATGATTAGCTCATTAGCAAGCGCTGCAGGAGCCTCAAAATGATCCCAATCATTTGAATCAGGTGTTTTTGAGGGAAAAGGTTTGAAAACATGTAGGATACCGGCTCTCGAGGACTGGAGTTTGACACCTGTGGGTTAATTGCATATGTGTATAAGAATTATTTAGTTTTAGAAATAGTTATCCTGCTCCCTTACAAATGAACATGAAAACTTCACGCCGGTGATTTCTTTGGTAGCTGGGAGATATTCTCGATGACTTTGCGACTTTTGAATTTTTCGGGTGCAAAATCCGGACTCACCTCCCACATAAGTCTCGTGTCGGAGCTTTCGTCCACTTCGCACGGCAGCTTTTTCTCGCCTGCAAAGGGGCCGAATTTTTCTCCCTTTGAAGACAAAGCAACACGTGTCAAACAGCAATAAACGTTAGCAGGTTAAAATATTATGGAAGGCTGGCTTGCACGTCCGCCTCACATGCGGAGATTCTGGGTTCGATTCCAGCTCCGGCTTTCCTGTGTTTGCGTGTTCTCCCTGTGTCCACGTGGGTTTTCTATTGGTACTCCCGTTTCCTCCCGCATATATGTTATCATGTTAAAATGTGACTGGTTTGCACGTCCGCCACGCATGCAGAAGTTCTGGGTTCGATTCCAGCTCCGGCCTGATTGTGTGGAGTTTGCATGTTCTCCCCGTGACTGTGTGGGTTTTCTACTGGTACTCGGGTTTCGTCCCACGTAAAGGTTGTCATGTTAAAATGTGGTGGCATACTGGTTAGCATGTCCGCCTCACATGCATAAGTCGTGATTCCGCCTCCAGCATTCCTGTGTGGAGTTTGCATTTTCTCCCTGTGCCCTCGTGTTTTGTTTTTCTGAGTACTTGAGTACAAAACATGTATGGTACGTACAGTATATTGGATGCTCTAAATTGCACCTGGGTGTTCGAGTTAGGATAAGCAGCTGAGAAAATGGATGAATGGATGGATGTTAAAACATGATCATTTATGATATGATACTTTATTTGGGAGGTGAGTTTTGTGCACTAGCGTATGCAATATTACATAATAGAAGTGCAGTTTTTTTTTTTTTCACAATGGATGACCTGGCAGTTGATTCTTCCCACACTTGTGTGTAACACTTGAACGCACCTTCAACTTCCTAAACTTCATGCCGGGGGGCGTGGGGACCACCTACGTCACCCCCCTTTTTTTTCTCTTTTTTTAAAGTACTACTTCATATATTCACCGCGAGAAGATGCTCTGTAAGTGACCTTTACGCGTCATTTGCAGAAAAGTTGACTTATTCTCGTTGTTGTTGTTGTTATGAGGGTAAAACACGGCGAACGTGGAGCGTAAAGTACGGGGGGGAAAGTTGTTGCTACGTGGCACTTTACGTCACAAGCTGTCTCGCGTTTGACAGCGGTTTTGAAAAAGAGGGGGCACCTCGAAACAAAACAGCGTTTTCCAATAAGTTCGGAAAAGAAAACCAACCTTTTTGACCCGCCGCGCCGTGAACAGACCGATTCCATCCTGGACTTTGGACGACTGGAGGGAGAATCTGTCCGGCACGTACATTCCCAACATGGTTTGCTGTCATGAGCGAGCAAACCATACGGAAAAAATAAATAAAACGTGACAAAATGGACGTTTAGGACGCAGGGCGTCAAGGGCGAAGGAGCATTCTCGCTTTGAATTTCTTCACGTCCTTCGCGACGGTCTAGGTGCGAGTCCAGATCCAGGTCGGAGTTGTTGCTACTCGGCTCAAGGCAGGAAAGGCGAACGGCGCCTTCTGATTGGTCCAAAAAGTTTGTAACAAGAAGCTCTACCTTTTGCTGCATCCAATCGATGCGGGCGCAGCAAAATCAGGACTGTATTTATTAAGTTTTTAAGTTAATGTTCATTTGATTGTATTGTTTATATTGTGTTAATATACTGTAAATAAGTCATTTTGGATTATTCGATTTTATTCACGATTAAATATTTGGATAATATGTTTTGATTTTTCACTTATGTTACAGTCATATTAAATGCATGCTTTATTGTTACAGTTAAAATAAGATATTATTTTATTGTTTACATTTATATTGTGTTCTACTGTCATCCGATTCCATTGTATTTTTCATACAGATTTCACATTGGTCAGTTGTAACTATATTTTAGAAGTATCATGTTTAATGTGTTTTTATATGTTATTGATTTTATGAAATCGCTTTGTTTCTTATGCTTTCAGATGAAATAAAAGCAACATGCTGTATAATATCATGAAGAATATTATATTATCTTGAATTTGACGTCCACCCACACCCAAGGTTTACCGAGTTTTGCAAGTAAAAGTTAGCAGGCTGTTTGCGGTCAGCAGTTGGACTGTACCATTTTGATCATGGGTAAGACTTCATTTTTACCACCTTGGTGTACATACTGTGGCCCGAGGGCCATTTGCGGCCTGCCATTAGTTTTTCTGTGGCCCCACGGCATTAAAATAAATGAAGTAAAAACAACATAGCCCCCCAAAATAAGTAAATTGGTTTATGTACTGCAAATAATTGTTCTCATTTCCCAATTCTGACATTTTACATGGCCTGCAAAACTAAGTTGAAAGAAATTTACTAATTTAGTTTAAATACCGAAGGGTTGTCAATATAGGGCCCGTGGGCCGGTTCTGGCCCGCACACGGGTTTAATCCGGCCCGTGTGATGATTTTGTAAAGTATAAAAATTACTTGAAGTTTTTCAATAAATGAAAAACTTGAACTGTTATATTTGTAATAGTCGTGTTATTATTTTTGATTAATACTGATAATGTACTGGTTTGGACAGTATTGAAAGAATAATAAATGTTGTTGTTTTAAAGTTATATAAATATATACAGTACCATGATTTTATTGGTCCAGCCCTCTTTTTCCTCCATGTAGCCCGCAAGCTAAAACCAGTATGACACCTCTACAGCTCTGCTGTATTTTTAAATCTGCAAAATTATAAATTCTTTAACTTGTGCAATTATTTAGCAAAAATAGTTTCATCCGCTTTGTGTCAAGGTCCAATTTATGAAAAGTTCACCAATGATTTTCAAGTAACTTAGCAAATGGCTCTTACAACGGGTTTTTCTGAACGTTGAGATGGCATTCGACTGCATCTCAAAATTTTGAGAACTCCTTATGTTTTTTCCCTATGACATTTTACAGAAGGCTGTTATGCGTTATGATTGCTTTTTTTTTTTTTTTTGCATCTTGACTATATGAAAGCAGAAAAATGCTAAAGTTTGGACACCAGTTTTAGCATGCCCAAATGTGTTTTTTTTTTCTATCTGCATTTTCTAAAATTCCATTTTTCTTAAGTATGACTTTATTCTTGTCCATTTCTGAAAAAGTACTGTGAAATTCACAGGTATGTTGCGCAACCTTCCAGTTTCCTCAATTTCCACACGGTTGGAACTTCTTTACCTTGAAATCGCGCGCCTATATGATGCTATTTCTGTTGGATATTAGACAGACGGGCGTCACATTCTTTGGCACGGGCCAAGCGAATGGCTTTAAAATGACAGACTTCTTTCTCGGTTTATTATAAATCCCGGGCGGGACGGTGTCCAGACGTCGCAAAGCGCTTAGCCTGATGGACGAGGGCGGACAAATTGACAAAGCAGACGACAGAGACGCATTTGTCTCTTAATTAAAGACGTTCCAGACCGGGACTCTTTGGGAGCGCCGCCAGCCGTCCGGGCCGCCGGCTTTTTCTCGGACCGCCGGCTGATGTCAGCCCGCGCCAAAAACGACACAAATCACATTTAGGACACGGCCGAGAGGAGTTTCTTTCAGACTGGAGCAAATATTTTCTCTGGAGGGAAAACCTCCCGTTTGGCTAAGGCACAAATGCTTCCATACACCATTTTCCAAAATTGATGTGTGCGATTTTTTTTTTTTTTTTCCCCCCTCAAATGGCCCAAACCTGATACCCGCCCACCTCGCCGCAACTCCCTATTTCAAGGCCGAATAAACCATTCCTGAAGCGGCGAGGTCGAGGGATGAACCGTGTTTTTGTTTGGATGAGCCCGTGTCCTCCTTCGGGGGAATCACGGAGCTGATGAAGCAGGAAAAATGACGTTTTGCAGCTACAGTTTTCGCAGCCGCGCCGATCTTACGCAAACTCTCGATAATATCGGCGCCATTGCTCGAAAGACTCCTTGCTAAAATTCCATCTTTTGGGGATAAATACATTGAAATGTTCTCTTAAAAATTGGGAAAAAATGCAAAAAATATGTATTGCATCAAGTTAATGTCATTCTGTTTTCCCGGGAAAAAAATAAACCGTTTTATTAACCATTGTTAGTATAAATGATTAGTTGTGGAAAACATCTCAACAGAACTTTTTTTTTTAATTAAAAAAAATGCTGAAATGAGTAGTCAATAGTCATGTTTATTGTAATGTGCACAGTGTTTCTCCGTACAATACTGTTTTACCGTTTTTGAGAAAAAAATAAACCATTTTCTCCGCCATAGTTGTTCTAAATGTTCGGATGATATCTTTCTAAAATTCAAAATTTTGGGGAAAAATATCTTGAAAGTACATTTTTTTCTTAAAAATCATGAATAAAATGCTAAAAATGTGTATGAAGTTAATGTACTGTTTTTCCGAGACAAAATAAACTTATTTTAGCCATTGTTCTAAATGTTCGGAAGATATAATTGTTCTAAAATTCCACATTTTTTCTTAAAAATCTGGGGGAAAAAAAATGCTAAAAATATGTATGAAATGAATGTGAAAAATGAATCCACAAAAATGTGAAACGTGGGCCGCCAAATGGCCCCCATGCCGTAGTTTGGGCACCACTAATGCTCTAGAACTGCAAATTTCTTTTTCCCTGTTAGGACGGATTCTTTTGAAACTGTGTCCATACCATGTTAAAACTACCTCAGATGATTTCCTCTTGGGAAATGAAGGTCACACAACGTTGTGAAATATGAGTTGTTGTTACTTGGATTTTTCTTGATGTGTGTTGAGGCCTAGAACAAGTGACCGCATAATAGATCCCATTCACGCATGCGGTGAGTACATGCAGTACATCCGCCATTATCAGCGAATCCTTTCCTGGGCCGGCCGTGATGCTTCTGGAAGCTCCTCCGCATTTTTGCGGCAATTTCAGGTGGCAGGAGCTTCGTTTTTTGTTGTTTTGGGGCAACAGTGATATTAGATGAAATCAGTGTTTCTCAGTTTGTTTGTTTTTCAATGATTTACCCTGTGTGGAATGTTTTTTTTTTCCGGCCAAATACCCCCTAACCTGCACTAGGCATTTTTGGATGAAGAAAAGACTTTAACAAAAAGTTGTGTTGTGCCATCCATGTCTGATTTGTTCAACTTTAGAGCTGCATTCAAAGTGGTATCTCTAGGCGTAGTTTATTCAGCACCGCCAGAAGATAAATGTGCAACAAGTTTTATTCCTGGCTCGTCTGCTGGTAAATTGTCGAACTAATGTTGCGCATCCGTTTAAAACCTCAAATCAAATCAGTCCCTGCATCCTACACGCATCATTTTTGACAGGGATGCATATTTTCAAAAAAATGTGCATCCGTCGGACGCAATGTTTTTGGACATGAAAATATCAATCGTCATCCGTTTGCGCTTTTATTCAGCAGAACTTGAGCACTTACAAACATTTTTGACAACTTTGTCCGCCATGTTTGTTTTGATCCCGCAGGTCACATCTCATTTATACTCAAGATCACGCGGTCATGAAATTTCGTCTGCAGGGTAACGTTAGTAAAAAATACCTGCTAAAAAATGTTATCTTTAAGCACAAAACAACATAAACTCTGCTTTTTTTATATATATCAATGACGAGTCAAATAATACACAATCAGAGCCAGAAAGTAAAAAGCGAAAACGCTTTGGAAGATCGAGAAGAGGAACAAAACGGACATGTTAAAGCTAAACAAACACTCAAAAGTGAAACTGGACATTTGTTGATATCCGTTGTTGGTTTTTGCTCACGTCTCATGAATACAGTTTAAAGTTTAGACTTACTCTGTCCTTTATACACCATTGCGCACTTTTGGGGACATTTCTGTTGAGAAATTGTTGACACGTTCGACTCGTAGACCTCGTGATCATTTCCAATGTCACTTTGATCTGGATTGCTCACCGACGAAAAGAACACGACACCCGGGGTGACACAGGGATTACGTCTTCTATATTTAGTGTTTATGTACATGAATATTGGCAGGACAACTATGTACATGTGACACACACTCACGCACACATTCGGGCAGTGGCAAACACGCACATCGAGACAGTGATAATAACACAACATCGGCAAGCACGGGACACTTACAAGAGAGAGATTACACAAGGGAATGTCATGGTAACACTTTGTCAAGAAAAACACGGAAAGAAAAAGCATAAAATAATTTAAAAGTCTTGGTACATCTTGGAGGAGATTAGGAAGCCAGAGGTCTGTACAAGAAAGCTTCCTCAATCCGCGTCTCGATCTTTCGTTCTCTTTTCAGATGAAAGTCAAAAAATGAAAAAGTGACTGATTATGGCATGTATATATATATATATATATATATATATATATATATATATATATATATATATATATATATATATATATATATATATATATATACTGTATGTGTACACACACACATACATACAATGATGCAATTTGCAACAGGTGAAAATATGCATTATAGAGACCTTATAAACCACCCTTAACACACACTTTAAACACAATTGAACTTAGTAAAACAAATTTTTGAAAGACATTGTTCAAATTTTGAGGACAAACAGAAAAACTGCCGGCATAAAATCCACAGAAAAATTCAGAATGTATTGTAACGTATTGCCTGATCTCCATCTGAGTGAGTGTGAGCTGTGGCCAACAGCAGCAGCAGCGTTTCTGTTATACTGTTCTCCCGCCATTTCATAGATGGCTGAAAAGTGCATCGGCGACTGTGGCTGTCCTTTCCCACATGCAAGGGTATCACAACAAGTAATTGTACAACAAAAATGATTGCTTAATATCCGCGAGGGAACACTGGACATGAACACTTCAAACACATTTGTCTTTAATATAAGACGACGGATGGATCATTTGATGAACCGCCATCATGGTCCGGACTGATTGTGGCGTGCAGTGGTGGAAAACGTCGTCACGCTCTGTATCTTAGTCAAAGTGCGGCTACTCGTGTCAAAAAACTGTTTCAACTGCAATAGTTTAAAAAAAACGGATTTTAACCCACGTACGGAAGCGTGGAGCTGCAAATGTGGCGAAAGCAACATAAAGGAAAAGTATTTTGGCACAACAATATCTATTTTCACTTATTGTCGAGTACTTACTTTTGAAAAAAAAAAGTTTAATTGACTTTTGAATGTACATTTTTTTTATTCAGTACTTTTGGACTGTATTGGTGTATTGTAGGCCATTGTACGCTGTGAAAATATTTTTTCACTTGCGTATATGCAAGTCAACACTATTGGAGAAAAAAAAGCAGCGTTTGTCGCATTTAGCCCACCAGTTTCTTTGCACATGTTTAAGTACGTTTGTACGTACTTGCAAACGCGTTCAATCGTAATTGCAGGTACGTTCGAATGAGTTTTCCGTTTTTTTTTCAACTTACGCATGTGCAAGTCAGCACCTCGCAGCCGTATGAGGGATAAATGCTAAAATTTTAGCCTTCGGGCCACAACTACGCTCGCTCAAAGATATTTGCGCGTACGTTCGAACGTCTTGAAAAACCGTTCCGTCCACAATCGGCGTCTCCGAGTTCCCGCACGTGTTTGCATCCCGTTAAAAGCGTATCCAAAATAATCGGTCACTTTTTTGTTTTTTGATTCCCGACAGTCAATAATCATGCAGCGACGACGAAAGACGAGCCTGCCCTCGAAGTGGGACGGGGGAAATGTAAACATAAATATACAGGCGGACGTCTCCGGCAACAGTTCCGTCTTCCGCCGCGGGTGAGTAGTCAGTCTGGATATCTTTCAAAGAGTTAAATAAACTTATTCCATAGATATATTTATAATAGATTTCTTCCTCTGTGCGTAGTCATTTTTAGCAGTACTTCCGCGTTTTGACCAGTTTGCTCTGGTACTTGACCGAGTGGCCGCTGTGCGCCACCACGTAGACGTCCAGCAGGTAGCTCTTGCCGGGCTCCAGCCCGGTCACCGTCTCGGTGGTGACCGCCTTCTGCAGGTTGGGGCTGTAGAAGTACTTGCACAGGACCTTCTCGGACTTGCGCCGCGTCTCGGGCCCGGCGCAGCGGTTCTGCTCGCGCCGCCTCTGCTCCTCGCCGTAGTCGTCGGCCACCTCCTTGCGGTATACGCAGTATTTGTTGCGCTCCTGCGTCCCCAGCCAGGCCACGGTGACGGAGGAGCAGGTGCGCAGTTTGTCGAAGGCCTTGATGCGGGTGTCCTCGGGAAGGGACGGGAAGGGCTGCTTGCTGCCCGCTCGGGTGGTGGCCAGCACCTTCAGGGTGGAGGCGCCCTTGCGGCTGCCCCGCAGGCGGATCAGGTACTTGGCCTTGGGCTTGCCGCGGAGTTGGAACTGCCGCACGCCCTCCACGTTTTGCGAGAGCAGGAGCTTGCCGTCGCGCCTGACCTGCACCTGTACGGCGTCCAGGCAGGCGTGCACGAAAAGCGTCACCCGTTGGTGCGACGACACGGGGGCGAAACGGAGGAACTTGCTGCCTTTTCTCTTGATGAACACGTCGGACACCTTGCCGTCCTTCAGCTCCGCCGTCTTCTGCCGGGCTTCCTCCTTGGTACGGGCGAAGGTGCCCACGTAAGCCGTGCTGGTGTTGGTGGCCGAGTTGACGGCGAAGACGTCAAAGTAGTACTGCGTGTCGGGCTTCAGGTCGGAGACGGTGAAGATGTTTTTGTTTCCGATGCACAACTTGTGAATGTCCGACATTTTGGCCTTGGCCGGGTACGCCCGCGAGATCTTGTTGCTCGTCGGGCCTCTGTCTTTGCCGGGCGGGACGAAGCCGAAGTGGGCGAAGTCGAACGGGCTGAAGTCCCTGCCCGGCTTGGGCGCCTGCATGAAGGCGTCGTCGGCGCCCATCTTGGCCTCGGCGGCGCACATGCTCTTGAAGTTGTGCTCCTTGTTGATGACCACGCAGTACTGCACGGGCTGGCCCATCAGGAAGCCGGTGGGCGTGGGCTTCCAGGCCAGGGTGACGGTGGTGCGGCCCAGCGAGGTCACGTCCACGCGGGGGTCGTAGGGCAGCTCCGGGTAAGGCTGGTCCGACTCCGGTGTGGTGGAGGCGTACACCTTGAAGTTGCTGTCCTTCTCGGTGGACAGCAGCTCCAGCTGGTAGAGGCCGGATGGCGTGCTGGTGGCCACGTAGGACTCCACGTCGTTGCCCTTGTAGGTGAACAGCTCCGTGCCCTCGTCCACCGTCACCTGCTGCTTCTGCTGGTCCAACGGCTCGGGCTCCCCTGAAAACCACACGGGCGCGCGCTCAGTATTGTTGACAGAGTATCGTCATGCTTAGAGTTGCGAGTAACGACTATTTTGGTATTCAGATTTCCTATTGAAATGATATAGAATAATGTTAGGGTATGTATAAGAACTGTTGGGTTCTTTTTCTACTTCTAAATACTGTATCTCCCAATTTTGTTTGTGAAAATGACAGTAGATTTTGCTGGCTAAAACAGCACATTTGGGTAAGTCTGGTTTGTCGAAAAGTGATCAGTAGGAACGGCAGCTTTCAGTCGAGTTATTTACGTCCATTGAAGTGTCTTCGAAAAGTAATCCAACAGCTCTCATCGTTCAAATAGGGCAGTTGAGCGTTATTGCTGCTAGCATCTAGTGCTGCTCATTTCCGCTAGCTCCGCTAACCGCTAGCGCTATTAGTGATAGCAAATGTATCGTAATACTATATCTATTATTGAAAATAATTGTGCACCGATAGGTATCATCGGCAAAGTATTATAATACTATCTGTATTGTTGACGAAATATCAAGTTAATCACAGTCGTTGAAAAACCGTCTCTTGCAAAGTTAGGCCATCAGATTGCTGGAGAAGTATTGTGTCTCCATGTTATTGTTAATGCTGACGCAGGGTTTTTCCTTCCTCCTTCTATTGAAGGGTGGAAGCAATGATGATTATTGCCTCCCGCGCACAATTATCCACAAGCGCGCCCGTGGTGTTTTCACTGCAAACATCCCGAAAAGATCACAGCCCGTGCCGGCGACTTGGCCCGGGCTACAAAGGAGCGCCTTGCGGCTTCGGAAACAGTTCGAGCTCTTGCTCGAGAAACCATAATATTATGTTTGTCAACCAGAGGGTGTTCTCGGCGGTGTACTAAAAATTAACGCTCCAGTGATCTGCTCCCAGCGCAGCCATGAGAACAAACTCCCCGGTCCAAATTTGAAACGCTTGCTTCACTTAGGGAAGCGACACGGTTCCTATCGACGCCAGGAACAAGTCGGCAACGGCAAACGCGAGCAATAAATCATCGGATTGAGGTTGGATGTGACTTTCATCCAGGTGTTAGATACGCTAACCACTCGCCACCGTGTCGCCCCGACAAAGTTTCGCGACGCGGCAAATTCTCTGTATCGTTGGCACGGCATGGTAATACTATCCTTCGCGTTTGCAAAGTATTTTGATACTATCAGTAATACTGGCAAAGTTTCATTATGTCAAAAGTATCACGATACTATCTGCATCGCTGGCAGTGAATTGGAATACTCTCAATGGTAAAGTATCACGATACTATCAGAATTTTCATTCAACTTGCTGGTATAGTTATATGATAGGGAAAAACAGGTAAATCTAGGTGGCAATAAAAAAAGATGCCATTGGTATCAATGGCAAATGTTTGTGATATGGAAAAGCATCAGTAATGCAAAGTATGCTGATAATACTAGTACTATTGGCAGTATCAAAATGTAGAAGAGTATGATGATGGAAATGAATTGAAATATAATCTATCAACGGTAAAGTATCATGAGACTATTAGTATGGTTGTAATGCAGAAGTTATATGAAACGGAAAAGTTGTAACACGACAGTTGGCAACAAATTATGATGCTGTTGGTATCATTGACTAAAGTGTGATATGAAAAAACATCACAAATGTCATCAGTATCACTGGCAAATTTTGATCATCTGTTTATATCGTTTGCAAAGTTTCATGATGTGGAAAAGTATTATGATATACACTCTGTTTTCTGGCAATGAGCCATGATTGGGATCAATGATAAAGTATCATGATATTATCAGTCTTACTTGCAATACAGACAAAGTTCTATGATATGGAAAAGTAGCATAAAACTATAGGTGGAAATAAATTAAGACACCAGGCCTTTATTATTGTCGGCAACATTTTGGAAAAGTATCGCTTTGTTTATCACTGACAATGAAGTTTTGTGATGTGGAAAAACATCACAATATCATCGGTATCACTGCTCAAGTATGGTAATACCATCGATATTGTTGAAAATGTTTTTGTGATATCATCGTATTGAACTGAGCAGAAATGGAGGGTGCAAAAGGACACCATCGAATTGCCCAAGGGGACAGCAGGGAAGACAGATGTGGACGGAGCAGGACCCGACTTAAAACGTTAGGGACGGCCAAAGTAAAGGGACGTAACGTCTTTGATTCACGCGCGCCGACTTTCAAATTAAAGGCATGCCGGCCCACGAGCGGTCAGACGGAGCGACTTAATGAAAAGCCGGCCGACACGCACACTTTTCCACATCGCACTAGTCGTTACCTGACGCCTCGCCGCTGGCTTCCTCGGGCAGCTCCTGCAAGGTCAGCGTCCACTCCAGCGGCGCGTCGCACGGCGTCACCGTCACCGACAGCGGCGTGTTGTCTTCTTCTACAACAAAGTAGTACCTGGGGGAACCGTTACAAGAACCCGCATCAGACTTGGTTCAGACCGGGATATGTAAGAGTTGAGCCCATTTGTTGCTAACCAAAACCACAGCACCGACAGGCGTGATGACGTGTCTCTCAGATTAATTATTTATCTTGAAATCGCACAAGTTTAACCGAGCTTATTTATTGTAAATTTCAAATCGTGAGCCCTTACTTTTTTCTCACACTTTGAACCCTGTGGCTTATAGTCCAGTGATAGTTTTTGTTTGTTTTACCAGCCACTAGGGGGCAATCTCCTGTTAACAAAGGGAGACAGAATAGCTCTTTGTAAAAACACTGATTTTGAGTTTGAACTGATATTCAACCCACCACCAGGGGGCGCTTTCCACTAGTTAACGCACCAAGATTTTTACTATTGTGTCGGTGCAGTATTCTAACAATCCACATGTGTCTATTTTGGAAATATATTGATTCTGCTCTTATTCCTAAATATGCATTCATATTCATTCCGTGTTGAAGACATTATTTTGTTGTAACCAGGCAGTTTGTAAAGAGAAAAGAAAAATGTAAAAGTAGTTGAATAAATAAGTTAAAAACTTATGATCCAAAAATACATTTTCCGTTAAAATTTTGATGTTGAGGTTCATAAACCAAAAAAATACAGATTACACAATGTTTTTATTTTAACCTTTTGGGCGTGTCCCTGAAGAGATAGCCGCTGATCTCGGCTCCGTCGGGAATGACGGATGAGTCGTGGAAGATGGATTTGTCTCGGATCTGCATCTGGAAAAGTCCCTCATCTCGCGTGGGCAGCTTCTGCGCCGACGTCCCCAGAACTCCCAGTAGAACCAGCAGCAGCAGCCCACTCCTCCAACCTTTACACTGCCTCATCCTGGAACACAAATCGTGGCACATTTGTGCATTTTTGTTACTTTTCAATTATGTTAGCTTGATCGGTTTTAGCGTCACTCTCCGCTAAACCATGCTCCTGTTAGCGAAAGGAAAGTTTCTTTAAAGCGATTTTTTTGGGGCAAATCTGGTAAATGATGTGAAAAATGGTCAAAGAACTCCTTTTTCAGCTCATTTAGATAAATGCTCTTTTAGTCTCTGGTTGTACTTTTTAGTTATACAGAAGCTAAGCTAGTTTTCTTCCTGTACTTATTAATATGCAAAATAACTTTAGATATTTATTTAATCGGCACTTGGTAGATTTTTTTACTACAAGATAGAATTATAATAAATGCATTTACAGCAGGATGAGAATAACTTTTTTTTTAGTTTTTCTATTTGTTTTCTATCTTTTAGTTCAATAGGAGCTAAGCTAACCCTACTTGCCGGCTAGCTACAGCTGTGTTCTTTTTAAGCATATGAAAATATTAAACATAACAATTAGATAAACTATAAAAAACAATCACATAAACTATAGTTTTGCTATAGTCCTATTTGTTTAGCTGCACTGCTTTTATTTTCCTTACAGGGACCTTAATCAACACTAAAAGCGAGTGCCAGATTAGTTATCGCGTGACAGATAAAAAGTGAAAGGATGGGAAGCAACCGAGCGGACGGAGGGATTAAATTTTAAAACACGGACGTGTAAAGGAGGGAAACCGCAGCAGGTTCATAAACCGCTTAATAATACATTTTTTAAAAATCCCCCAAATCCGTGTAGTTCAACATTTATTGACGTTTTTGTTGGCGCACAGATGGGCGTGCTCCTGAGAGGATCTCGCATGTCCCTATTGATTTTGGAGCCATTGATTGCGGCTGATGGGAACGTCAAATCCCCGGCGACTTAATCAGTGTAATGGCGGCAGATTAGCCAGATACTTTACCGCCGTCCTGGCCGTGTCCTTTAAACGACCCGCGTAACCAACCAACCAAAACACCAAGAAAGCGGCCTCTCCCTCGCTGACCGCACACACGCAACTTCTCCTTGAACAAAACAACAATTTTGGTTCCCAAACATGAATTTTGATAGCAGTTGAAAATGGCAAACAGCTTCTTTAGCTAAGTTCAAGGACCAACTTATGATCCAAAGCATAACACATCAGGCGAGCAACTGGAAGCTACAATTTTTATGGATGAAAAGAAATAGCTTTGTTTTGAATTATATGTCCAACCCCTGCCTAGATCTTCTTATATCTAACTTGCTAGCTAGATAGTTAGCTAGCTGCTACAACAGATAAAAGTAGATAGATCTGTAGCTTGCTCGTGCGACGATTAGCTGGTTTTGTAGCTAGCTATATAGTTATAACAGATAGAACAAGTTAGATAAACCTCTAGCTAGCTAGATAGTTAGCTTTTTAATTAGGTATTTAGTTTGCTAGCGAGCTACATGCCTATCTCATGCAGTGGTCTCCCATCTCCACATTTTAATGGCCCGCGGCATATAGTCCAACACATGCTCATATTTTCTTGTATCTAGCTTGCTAGCTCGATACTTAGCTACTTCTACAACAGATAACATAAGTTTGATAGACCTGTAGCTTACTAGCTAGATACATGCAACAGATAAAACAAGTTGGATAAGCCTGTCGCGAGATAGTTAGCTGCTTAGCTAGGTGGATAGTTAGCTTGCTAGCTTCTACAACAGATAAAATAAGTTAGATAGCTAGTAAGTTACTTCGCTATATATGTAAAACAGATACAACAAGTTAGATAAGCCTGTAGCTTGATAGTTAGCTGTTTAGCTAGATAGATAGTTGGCTAGCTGGCTTCTACAACAGATAAATTAAGTTCGATAGACCTGTAGCTTGCTAGCTAGATAGCTAGTAAGATAGTTACATAAGATATATACATACAAAAGATAAAACAAGTTAGAAAAACCTGTAGCTAGATAGTTAGCTAGCTAGTTACAGGTATAACTGAGTGGTGTCCAAACTACAGTCAGGGGGCCATTTGCGACCAACCATGCACATTTTAACGATTGGCAGAATATCCTTAAAATATATTTTGACGTGACATTTAATGCAGTGTAGAGCGTTTTCTTGTTTGGTGTCTATGTCACATCATGTCACGATAAGATTTGTGCCTTCAAGTGTGATGATGTCATCACCATGAGGAAAAGCGCACACAAGCACACGTGCTGAGCAGCCGCGCCGAGATACACTATTATGTCAACGGTCACACGCACACACGCACTCTTTGCATGACATTAAAAAAAAAATTTGCATCTGGAATGTATGAGCTACGTTTGAGTAATGAAGACTGGATGATGGTAGTTTGGCGGGGGCGGGGAAAGGGCATTCAAAAAGGCAAAAGCGTCTTTAGCGAATGGAATAAATTGTGGGAATTCCAGCAGACCACAACAAAATGTCAATAGTGACACTTCATTCTGCGATGGCTTTAATTATTGGGGAAAAACGATGATGACGATGAAAATGATGATGTCATCACGGACCAATCAACGTCAGACTTTTTTGTCAGCGAGAAAGGAAAAAAAAAAATTTGGCAGTTACATTCTTTTGGGTCATAACTGTCTTCCTGCCTTTGCAATCAATCATTCATCGCAGCTCCGGAGTTTTCCGGACGATCGCGAGCGGGATAGCGGCAGCCATCTTTCTTGCATCCTGGAATGTAGCTCAGCTGGCGTCAAAAACTCATTCAAGGGATTGTTGCCACGTTATTGACGGCTCGGTCACATGTTCCCTTTGTTTTTGTTCGCTTTTTTTTTTTAACCTTCTGACAATGTTCAGTGATTTAGGAAGACTTTTTGCAAGCTCACTTGACATATTTGTCATTTCTCGAATCCTATTTTTGACGCATTTTTGTGTTCAGCTTCTTTTTATTCTAAATATCGATGCAGGAAAGGAAGGCGAGGGAGGGAGGGAGGGAGGGTGGAAGGGAGGGAGATCCCAGTGATGTGGTGGCTTTGTGGCCCCGGCCAAGGAAAGATGGCCCATGGGAAAAAAAGTCATTTGAGGGGAGCCTCGTGGGAAAAGATAAACTCCACTTTGCGCAGTGACTCGGGCTTGGGAGTCACCATCATCCATTCAGCCATCCATTCATCCAATAAGATATGAGCCAAAGCATTCCACATCATATATATATATATATATATATATATATATATATATATATATATATATATATATATATATATATATATATATATATATATATATATATATATATATATATATGTGTGTGTGTGTGTGTGTGTGTGTGTGTGTGTGTGTGTGTGTCACGTTCTTTGAAAGAGGGAGACATCAAAAACAAGCTAGATACAGCTCATTGTGTTCCCTAGCCCTGAATTAAACGAACAGGAAATGATCATTAATTTCATGAAATTTCAAGAGAAAATGTGTACTGAACTTCCTTTAAAATTGTAATTTTCTGGGGGTACTATTTTGTTAATCAAAACTCAATACTTGGCTTCAATATTGATGCAAGCATACCGCTTGTATTTCCTGTTTAATCAAAATAAGACTTTTTCAAACATCTGCCTTTATTTTGGAAAACAGTCAGTTTTGAAAAGTTTGAGTACAACATCCATCTCTCTCATGTTGCATTGCTTCACTGTAGTTTGTGTATTTTTTGTAAACAATACCAAATAAACATCATTTGTTAATAAACAGGCAAAATCTTTTGCATCACACTTAGATGCAAAATGAAATTTCATTGGATTAATTGATGGAAAAATTGAGCTTCTTTGATTCTAAACATATTGGATAAATATAATAACTCTGCACCTAACTAACTTAAGTAGTACCTAAATAACATTGTTTACATTGAATCTAACTGTTGCACTTAAAAGTTAAATACAACTGAACTGCACTCAAAAGACAAAACACTGTGCATACTTGTGACATTTAATCCAGCGATTCTCCGGATGAGAATGACTGATTCAGGCAATAGCGGTTAGCCTTAGCGCTGCCCCGATCCACAATACCAGCGGCAACACTGTCGGAATTTCTTTCAGCGGCAAGTTTTCATATGTAAATGTGGCTTTAGTTACGCTACGCCGTGCGGACCTTTCCATTTCAACGCTTTTTTTTTCTTTTTCTTGTTGTTGTTCATCATTCATTGTACCCCCCCCCCCCCCCCCCCACTAGCAAATGCACGTATTCACACTTTAACCCAGCCTCACGACCTCCTCCTCACCCACTCACCCATACAACCCACCACAATCACTTTACTCATTCCTAGTCTCCATTCGGGGATTTTTTTTACATAGCTAGTCCTGTAAAATGTGCACTACAAATGATTTGTGCTCATTAGCATGTAAAGAGCGAATAATTCTGACTGCTAGCAACGAATATATTCGTTAACGTTTCACGGGAAGGCATAGAACGAGGCTGTCAAACTCATTTTCATCACCGGCCACATTGCAGTTTCACTCGGAGGCCCATTGTGACTGTAAAGTCAAGTCAATTTTACACATTTGGAAATCGGAGGCCGCTAAAAACTGTTCAAAAAGGGGAACAAAAAAGGTGAAAATAAGCTGTAAATATGGTATTTTAGCCAGAAACGTGAAGTCGTTATTAGCATTTCGCAGGCCACATAAATTGATACGGCGGGCCGGATCTGGCCCCCGGGTCTTGGGTTTGACACCCATTGCATAGCAGAAGGTCTGGTGGACCTTGTCTGTGAATTTCAGAGTTGTAAACCACCGTAATGATGAATAAAACCTGGTAGATGACGACAAATTAGATTTGAGATCAGCACAGCTTTTGAGTAGATGATCAAGATTAGGAGGTGAATCTCAGCTCGTTATAGCGATAAGAGCGACGGAAATGGCAAAAATTTTGACAGCTGATGATTCAGCAAATTTGTGTAAGTATGCTCTGAAGATATTTTTTTAAGATAATTCGCATCACGGTAGCTTGTAGAAAGTATTTGTTGCAATTGCGAGAGCAAATGATCATTCGTGGATCATTTGTTTATGTTCAACTTGAGCCAGCTGCATATCTTTGAATTTCTATATTTCAGTATTTCAATCTTTTTCTCCAGTCAAAGAACTTTTGTCAGTTTTTCTTGTTGTTTTAACATAAAAGGGGGAAAAAACGTGTATTCAAAATCATGTGTTTTTCCACCAAAAGTTATCTCTGCTTTTTGCTCAGAAACCTGTGTTTTGTTTAATCTTTTTTCACCTACAAATGTTATTTAAAAAGAAGGGAAAACGCTCACAATTTAAACTGTGGAGCCTGAAGGCAGCACCGAGTGTTTTTCATTCAAGAAAATCACACGATTGAATTGAGCACCCCGAACGCACCAAAAATGTTTGAATTGATCAATCAATCACATTATTTTCGCTTTGCACCCAAAATTGCACTTACTCTTACACAGACCCCCTGAACGCACCACTAAAGATTCGATTCAAGAAATCTTGCTCTCAATTTGTGGACCTTGAAGCAATAATAATTTCTTTTGCTCGCAACATTTGGATTGCACTTAAATGTTTACATACATACAATTTAAAGTCTACGATCAAACCACCATGCATGTTTTTTAGATGTCAGGGGAAAAAAAACACATTGGCTCGAGAGAACATGCAACCTCCACCCAGATTTGAACCCACGAGCTCTGAACTGTGAGACGAATAAAAGTGCTAACCAGTAGCCTATAAACCACAAAAAGTGTGATTTCACGAATCAGTAACGTGTGGTGCATTCAGGGTACATAGGTTTAAACGCTTTTCTATCGTCAGAAACTAAAGTCATAAACGTGTTGGATTAGTGGGACGTTCATTGTCCACAATTTAATATTGTCATTTCTTAAATTAAAATACTCAGTGTTGCATTCATGGTCCACAAATCCCACAAGATTTTTTTAATCAAAACGCCGGCGCTACTTTGATGTTTGACACGTTTATTATGTGCAAAGTGTTTTTTTTAATTATTATTATTAATCATTTTAACACGCATGGCGTGTTCGTCAGTGTTGCATTCGTGGTCTACAGTTCAAAAAAAGTAAAACACTGGCATTTATTCGTTATCAATGAGATCCGCGAATCGACAGCAGGATTTCTTGAATTAAAACGTTAGGGTTGCGTTCAAAGTGTACGTACTATAAATCCAACTTTTAAGTGCAAACTGAAAAGCGATGTCAAGTCTAACGCTTTTGGTGCGTTCGGGCTGTTCAATTGAGCGTTGTCTTTTCGAATGAAAAACACTTGGCGCTGCGTTCAAAGCTCCGCAATTCAAACTTTGCGAGCAGCTCCAACCAACATTTGCGATTCAAAATCACTCGTGTTGCGTTCACGCTGCGCAATTGAATGAAAACGCCAAACGTCGCGGAAACTTTTGCAAAGTGACGGATCCATCGCGTGCGGACTCCGCTCATCGAAGTTTGCGTGCGAGACTCTTTGCAACTTTAAAAAAACGGGATACGAACCGCATAAAATAAGAAAAACCAAAAGAATCCACTTCCTCTCCTCTTTTTGTACGAGCACTAAAATGTGTAAAATGTCCCACGAGGAGACGTGTTTTGAACGCGGCACAGATGCAAAGGAGACCAAAGTTACCTTTTGAAATAACGAGGCGAGCTTGAAGTGTTCCGATGGATGTTGTGCTCCACTGAAGAAAAAGTTCTCGATCCGGGCCAGTGGTGCTCACTCGCTCTCTCTCTCACATTGACCCTCGCTCTCTCTTTTTTCTCTCTCTCCCACTCTCTCGTGCGCTGTGTGCCTGCGTAGGAGCCAAGCGCGAATGAGGGCGAGCGCGAGGGTGCGAGGGTATCCCGCATGCAGGGAGGGCGTCCCTCCCCTCCCCTCCCCTTCCCTCCCTCGCCGCTACGGAGACCCCCAGTGGATTGGACAGCCCGGCCCACTCGTGCAAAGAGAGAAAGTGGCGGCCCGAGGATCGCAAAGCTGCAATTGAGTAAGAATACAGTCTTCCCTCGATTCTCGCTGGCGTTACGGTCCAAAATGGCCCGCATTAAGTGAAATCCGCGGAAAGTAACTTTGTGTTTTTAGTGTCATTTGGTCTTTTTTTTTTTTTTAATGTTACGTGTTTATTATTGCACATATCACATCTATTATTGCACATGTTACATTTATTATTGTGTATGTCCTTGTTAATTTTTGCTAATACATACATTTGTGTTTATTATATACATTTTAAGGCTATAAAACCCCTCACTTGGTGCACTTTAACTAGACAGGCTTAGAGAGAGAGCTAGCGAGATTAGTTTGCTAGCTTGATGGACAGCTCGCGGGTTAGCTTGCTAGATAGATAGACAGACAGATAGATAGATAGATAGATAGATAGATAGATAGATAGATAGATAGATAGATAGATAGATAGATAGATAGATAGATAGATAGATAGATAGATAGTTAGCTTGCTAGCTTGAAGATAGATCTATCTATCTATCTATCTATCTATCTATCTATCTATCTATCTATCTATCTATCTATCTCTATCTAAAAAGTTAGCTAGCTAGTAGATAGATAGATAGATAGATAGATAGATAGATAGATAGATAGATAGATAGATAGATAGATAGATAGATCTATCTTCAAGCTAGCAAGCTAACTATCTATCTATCTATCTATCTATCTATCTATCTATCTATCTATCTATCTATCTATCTATCTATCTATCTATCTATCTATCTATCTATCTATCTGCTAGCTAGCTAACTTTTTATCTCTATCTATCTATCTATCTATCTATCTATCTATCTATCTATCTATCTATCTATCTATCTATCTATCTATCTATCTATCTATCTATCTATCTATCTATCTATCTATCTATCTATCTAATCTAGAGAGCTTTGGCGTCATCCCCTGGCATATTACAGCCAAGCAACTATGTTGAGCTTTATTGAGGAGCTTCATGTAATTTTGTACGATAGTTTCTTGAATGTTACCGGACTGCATTGATACTTTATCTGAAAATAAATTGGCAACTAAGAGAATTGATTTTGTTGTGGTGGTCCTCCAAAATTGCGCTTGATAACTGACGGAAGAATCTGAGCAATCGTGTTTGCTCTTTTTTTTGTGTGCGTCATTTCCCACTGTGTGCAACTTGTTGATCATTCCCTGGGAAGACAAAAAAAAAAAAGCAACAGGGCTCAGTCAATATTTGGCCTCAGATAAGAGTGAATGGAGCCTTTGAATGGCGGAGGGGGGGGGCACACAATGTGCAATTATGGGATGCCGTCTTTTCCTGTTCTCTTTGCACATGCATTCCTCTAATTATATTTAACACTTTGGGTTTATGTTTAAAAAACAGCGCTCCATGTTGAAGTCAGGAAGGGAAAAAAAATTGATGCAATACTGACATCTAGCGTATGTAGGAGGACTGACGACAAAGACGAGTCAACGCAAAACGTGTTTTTTAAATGACGTTTTTATGAAGGTTGAAAAAAAGACGATTAGACCCAGAACCAAATAAGCGGCTAATTTTTCCATATTTTACTATTTTCCAAAAAAATAACATAGTTTTAAAGATTAGGCCACAGCGTTTAAATCAGATTCTAATCTGGACTTTGATGTACAGCTCATATAAGAACTTGCCGATTTCTAGAAAAAAAATACTGTTGATTTCCCACCCTCCCAAAAATCTGAAAAATGTGTAATCCAAACTGGCAAAAAAATAAAAATAAAATCAAACTGGGAATAAGAATATGCACTTTTTATTTTACTATCTAAAAATGTAAGTGAAAATATCATAAACAAAGAACAGTTGAAAAAAACAAAAATGAATTCTCACCCAAGAAAATATAAAAATTTGGAAAGTGAACAGAATGAAAAAAAATTACAGTAAAATGATCATTGAAAAAAAAAATTTTAAATGGGCAAGTCCCAGTGTCCTTATGTAGTAAATCCTGGCTTCTCCAACGATGTCTCATGTGTTTGTCTGAGATGCAATTTACTTTGCTGTTTTACAAAAATGGACGCAAGAGAGGACACAAATGAAAAGCTGGCTCTCAGGAGGATAATTTTTCTTGAGACATTCTGATAAAGAGCGGAATTTGCGCTTCCATCAAGCACAACAAGTTGTCCAGGTCCTGAAGTAACAAAGCAGCCCCAACGCATCCCATTACCAAAGACATTTTAATGGTTCATCTTAAACATGAATTGTTTTTAATTTTTTTCCGTTTTCAGACAGATTCAAAATTCAAAGCAATCTCCAGGCCAAATTTATCCCAAAGGACTCAGAGGCGGTTGCCATTTTCAAACCAAAATGGCCGACTTATGTTGAGGTATGTTTTTTGAGACATTTCAGTGGGCCTACTTTTGTATCGCAAAATGAAAGTGTCTTAAGGGCTAAAATTGAATCTACATTTAGCGCACGGAAACGTCCTCAAGAGGAAGCCATTCCGAGAGGACCTTGTCCCCAAAATGGCCTCTGGGAGAACAAAGGCGGCTTT
Source organism: Hippichthys cyanospilos (assembly GCF_059441005.1). Lineage (NCBI taxonomy): Eukaryota > Metazoa > Chordata > Actinopteri > Syngnathiformes > Syngnathidae > Hippichthys > Hippichthys cyanospilos. The sequence continues at coordinate 4,676,235 of NC_142378.1, read as the reverse complement.
TCCCGTTTGCGTTTGTGGGCGGCGGTGTCATTGGCGCGCGCTGACGGACGAGGCAGGTGGGCACACACGAGGACGACCACGCAAAGGCAGGATGTCCTCCGTCGACCTTTCCCGCCAGCCTCCCTCTTTTTTGTCTTCAGCAGCGCGCGCACAACATAGCCTATTCATTTGTGTCCACTCTTGTGTCCATTTTGTCCCAGCAAAGTGAATCGCGGCCCAGCCAAACACACGAGACATCGTTGGAAAGACCAGGATGTCCCGCACTAGGACTTCGAAGGGTAACTCCAATGAGTCAAAAGATTTAAACCAAAAACTCATGTCCACTAGAGTGGACACAAGTGAATAGGAAGATATCCGTTTGTTTTTGACTTGTTTTTCACTTTCAATTTTCCCGTTCTATCTTCATACACTCCGCGAAATTAGATTATGTTAGTTAGCATAAATGCTAGCAGCTAACGAGCCCCATACGGCCCCGGGGCCGCAGCTTTCCCACGCTAGCTGGCACTCGGCAAACATCAGAGCGTCTCTTGGCTGCCGACGAGTCAACAAACCCCGAAAGGCTCAATTGAAAGCAGACGCGGAGTGGACACGAGCGAGCGCCGCATGTCCGCGTGATCCAATAAGACGGGCGGGAGATGGGGACGTTAGCCTCAAAGGGAAGGCCGGGGGGGGGGGGGCATGTAAACAAAAGGCCAAAGTTTACATTGACAATGGCACAAGGCTTCTCCGGTCCTTTTAGTGAAACGTTAGAGGCGCGCAGCTCCGGGCGTGGAATGCGCAGAGTAAACACAGACCGAGATGAAGACGAAGACGAGGAGACGCTCGCAGTTTTGTGTCACAGATTAAGGAGGGCCAAAACCAGACGCCGTCAACCAGAAAGCTACCGCGCTACGCCATTTGAATTTGGGACTGATTTTATTTCTTTTTTATTTTATTTTACTAGTTAGTCTGTATTATAATATTATTATTTGTATATATTATGAAATCTAATATTAGTATAAATTATTATATGTATAAAATACAGTATTCTAAACTGCCTATATATACATATCTAGCAAGAGAGAGAGCTACATTGTATGTTTTTTTCTTATTTTTCAGAAATAATACTGGAAAATTATATATATTTATTATTATATTTATATATTATATATTTTTTACAACTAAAAGGGGGTGAATATGTTACATATATATATATATATATATATATATATATATATATATATATATATATATATATATATATATATATATATATATATATATTTCCAACTTCTTATTTTTCAGAAATAATCTGGGAAAATTATATATTTATTATTATATTTATATATTATATATATTTTTTAAAGCTAAAAGAGGAGGGAAATATGTTTTAAATATACATAATTGACAATAAATATTGGATGCTTGTCTCTCAATCTCTCAATACTTTATGACGAACTTGAAATTGATAATCATGATATCAATATTTCATCCATGTGATGTGTATTAATACTTTTTTGTGCGAGTCAGTCATCAAAATACGCTACCATTGTCATTTCTGCCTTAATTAGGACATGGCACATGACAAAAGTCAATATTTGAAGCATGTGTGGAGATGTATGATATCAAAAATATATCAGAGACTGATACCGAGTTAAGAGATATTTCTAGCAAATCTCTCGGCGTCCTATAGTTGTTAAACACTGCTCTCTGCTGGCTTTACATAGAACTGCATCTACTAAAGACATGAACGCCAATGTTTTTCATTCGTTCGTTAATTACAGTGTTTGATTAATATACGTTTAGGTGGCGACGTCACCAAATTGATCCGGAAAGGAAACTGGCATGAATGAAATATCAAACATTTTAACTGAAAAAAATATTTTAGTTTGTAGAGATATGTATATACAGTAAATTCTCTCTTATAGTACGCTGTTTGCCAAGTGATAACATTAGTTTGTTTTCCTCCAGTAATCACAACCGCCGCTAGATGGCAGCATTGTGACAGTTTTCTCGTCTGCAATAGGCATTGAATTGCCGTGTTAAAACAAGATGGTACTGCATATAAAAGCTAAGAGTTTTTTTGTTTTTTGTTTGTTTTTGTTTTGTTTTTTTTGGGGGGGGGCTAGCAGTGCTACATCAACTGCTCTGGCGGTCTTGTGTCATTTCAATTGGGGACACTGATGATTGGGAAAGTCGCTTTAAAGTTTTTAGGGACACTGCCTCCCACATATGCACACACACACATTGTATGCAAGGCAGATGCACACACACTTTAGCCAATATCGTGCTGCTTCCCCCTTGATTCAAATGTTGTCTTCCGCTTGAGAACCCCGGCAGCACTCTCGCGATCTGGATGGGATTAGCGGAGCAAGGTCCACCCCCGATGCTGATGGAGTCAATTAGGATAAAGTGATCAATGCGACACACAAACACACACGCGCGATGAGTCCGCAGGACTCTTCACTCGCAGCAAAAGTCATGCGGATGACCTGTCGCTATGGCGACAAGCTCATCAAACAGGGCCGCGTTTGACGGCGAGGGGAAGACAACTTTCAAAAGCGAAGACAAAGTTGTCTTACTGACGGACTGAAAATACTAAAAAAAGATTTTTGCTCGTATCTCAAGGCTCTTGTATATTTCCCCCCTTTGAGATGAACGCAATTACCGCCCGTTTGTTCGGACCCACGAAAACAACAAGAAATTTTGGGCTACGCGATTTCAACTCGTTCGCTGCCATTGACGACTACGCACGTCAAACATCAAAACCTATAACTCAAAAATCTATTTTAAGAGCCAGTTAAAAAAAATGGATAGTGCTATACTATGAAGTTATCAAATTAGTACAGATGGTATTCCATATTTTTTGACTATACGACGCAACTTTTTTCTCATTATTTTAGCCCTGTGGTTTATTGCGCTGTGCATTTTTTTTACTTGCCACCAGGGGGCAGTCCACCAGTAAAGTAAACGTGTGTATCTGTTTATTATGAAGCAGAACTGAAAAGATATCACTCAAACGCAGTGCCCAAAAAGAGTTATAAAACTATGGTATTAAAATATAAAAATTGCATATCAATTTAAACAAATCTTGTATAAAAGTTTATGGCGTGTATGATTTTATTGTGTATGCTTAAAATGCCCAAAATCCTGTATGTTTTTTTTTTTTCTGCTGCAAATCTTGAGTCACCAGATACCAATACCACATACCGATACTTTTCATTCTCATTGATACATCAAATATGAAATCAATGAAATGAATTGTTTACTTTGGATTCAAGGCAGAACAAAAGGAGAATGAAGGCATTTTGTTTATGTGTAAAAAAAAAAAAAAAAAAACACTTTTGGATTTTGTGTCATATTGTGAATGTGCTGGAAGCAGCTGGCGACCCCCCCCAACATGTAACTATCAGCAGCTGGCATCCTGCCCCATTTAAGCCTCTTCCAGCGCTGGCTAATAACTAGAGCACCAAACGTGGCCACCACAAAGCTGGACCCATCTGGGATTTTGCGCTGTGAATTTTCAGGGTGGGCTCGTGTGGTGTGTGTGTGTGTGTGTGTGTGTGTGTGTGTGGAGGAGGGGGGGGGGGGGGGGGGGGCTCCATCCCAAAAAGGCTCACGGTGCAGTGAGAAGGGCAGATGTGTTACACCAGGAAATAGATCCGCTCCATTCCAAAACATTGTATCGTGAATGACAATATGCATATAGGCTTCACAATATTAACAAAATTTAGCGTAAAAGTTGCTTCACATTCCAATCAATTTACTCTTATTTTGAAAAGAACAATGTAGTGTCCCTGTCATGACATTAAGGGGTAATAAAACGGATTAGAACTTAACAAAAATGCATGCGTTAAGCATTAAAACAAAATTTAGCAAAAACTTGTTTCATGTTCCAATTAATTTGTTGTTGTTTTGAAAAAAAGTGTTGTGTTCATCGCATGACATTAAAACAAAACATATTAGAATAAAACTTAACGAAAAAATGCATGTTTTGCAAAGGAGTTGCTAGAGCCAAATGGATGTTCCAATTTATTTGCAGTTATTTGAAAAGAATAATGCTCTGTTGCCATCATGACATTGAGTAATAAACTAGATTAAAACTTTACAAAAACACATTACATAAGAGTCACTCGCACAAAATTGAGCTTTGAGTTGTTTCATTTTACAACGAATTTACTCTTAATTTGAAAAGAACAGTGTAGGATCACTGACACGACGTTAAAAAGTATTATATTACATTTCATTATAACAGAAATGCATACATTTAGCAAAGGAATCACTACAACCAAATTAAGAAATGTTTAATCATGTTCCAATTCATTTCTTCTCAATTTGAAAAGTTAAGACTCATTAAACTAGACAAAAATGCATTATATTGTTTTGCAAATGAATCACCAGAATACAAATGATCTGCGTCATGTTCCTATTCATTTGCCCTTAATTTGAAACGAAAATGTAATGTTTCTGTCATGACCTTTAAAAAACTATAGAATTTTTTCAGATTTTCTGTGACAAGAGGTTTCAAGGATACATCCATTACTTTGGACATTGGGCTTAAAGTTTAGAGCTGGGATGGGGTTGTAAACAAGGGTTAGGGTTTCAAGGGTTTAAATTCAGGTCAAGAATAGGGTTAGTGGTGGTGACCCTTTGTTGCATTCTTCCTTTCTTCTTTAAGATGTTATTTTAGGAGTAAGAGTTGCGGTTCTTGGATTCGAGTTGCAAAACGGGGTGTCGGCCCCACACTGCACTTTATGAATAATGAAGCACCGAGGAGAAAAATGACGTAAACTCTGCGGCGCGAGAGGCGCGGCAGGCCGGCGTCGAGGCGCGCGCACCCAGGCGTGATGCGAGCGTGACGTCGGTTCCGTCGGAGACCTTTAATCCCTCTGCCGCAGCAGCTGAGGAGCGACGAGGGGAGGGGAGGGGGGCGGCCGGCAAACGACGTATCGACGTGGATCGCACTAGCAAACGGCGAGCAGGACCCCCCCCCCCCTTCCCCCGCCTCGCCCCCCCCCCCCCCCCCTCCCCCCTCGCAATCTCCGCGGGTGAACGCTCGCCAGATCGAGCCACACCAAAGCGGGAGCCGGTGCCGGTTCCGCACAGGCCAGAACCGTCCTTCCCCCGCCAGACATCGTCCCTCCCCCCCTCCCTCCACTTTGTCATCATTGGCAAAGCGCAACGAGGCGGATCGCCGGTGCAAAACATGCAGGATGAGCCTGCGGGGCTGACACGCACGCCGACGCCGCCGTCCGCCGACGACGAGCCCGCACCGGCGCCGAGCGAGCGCCGCCGCCCGCCGCGAGGCTTCCCCCGTCCGTCGCGGTCCGCCCGTGACCTTCAGCTCGCTCGCTCGGCGGGCCCGTCCTCGGCCCTGGATGAGCCCGCTTCCGTGATCCCGCCCATGGAGTCCCCCGGGGCCCACCGCGTCAGCAACGGCGATGATTGCGACATGTTGCCCGGAGGTCTGGGCGCCGGCTTCGCGGAGCTGCCGAGCGGCTCGTCGTCGCCCTCCCTCCCGGGCTTCGGCACGCCTTGGTCGGCGCAGACGTGCGGCTCGTCGCCCCCTCCTCCCCCGCCTCCCCTCGCGCCACCTGCGCCCGACGGCGGCTTCTACGCTGGGATGCCGTCGTCGTCCTGCGGCCCGGCCTTCTTCCAGGGCTTCTCCGCGCAGGGCTTGGGCGGGCCCTTCTCGCCGCACATCCGCCGCTCTCCCGTCAGCCCGCAGATGCACAACCTGCAGCACAGGAACAACTACAACCAACATCAGGTGGGCATTTTTTTAGTACTGCCACGAGTGTGCCGCTATACCGCGGTTGCTCGATATATCGGGGTTAATCGTCGGCTACATTGCAGATTTTTTTTCACTCGGTTTTAATTTCTAGTGCGTCTAGTGTTGCGCCCTTTCGCTGCCGCAACATACCGTGAACGCAGCACTGTCAGGAAGCGATACTGTTTCATTTATGACCTGTTATGTGAGTGGTAAAAAAAAAAAAAAAAGGGCAGTTTATTTATTCATTGTATTGGCCCGTGATCCAAAACATACCACATCAAAGCATGTCGTCACATGTACGATACCCTGAAATAAGGCTGGTATCTGCACTGATACAGGGGCCTGGTTTCTGTACTTCTCCATCCCGAATGTCTGTTATGTAGTGAACGCTACGCATTTGAGATATCAGAACAGCTCACGATCCAACGCATACCATATCAAATAAGTTCCTGATTACAAGCAGGCTAACCATATTGGATGGCGTCAAAAGCGACCGATATCTTGAAATAAGGCTGATATCTGTACCGATACCGATGCTTGGTATCAGTACAGGCCCATCCCAAATGTCTGTTATTTAGCGATGGTTACCAATTATCCAAAGCATACCACATCAAATAAGTTCCTGATTGCAAGCAGGCTACTGATATCGTCTGCCGCCGCAAGTTACTGACACCATGAAATATCGATGCCTGGTATCAGTACTTGCTCATCCCGAGCGTTTGTTATTTAGCTCAAGATCCAAAGCATACCACATCAAATATGCTAACTAACTGCTTTGTTTGGCCCCTCCCAGCCTGTGATGAAGCAATCTCCCTGGGGCGCTCACCAGGGCAACGGCTGGAGCTCCGGCGCCGTGTCCTGGTCGCGGGACCAGCGCAAAGGGGCGAGCACCTCGGGCCAGGGCGGCCACGTGTCCCTGTCCCCCCTCAAGAAGACCTTCCCGAACAACGTCATCGCCCCGCCCAAGTTTCCGCGTTCGGCCGCCTCGCTGGGGCCCAAATCGTGGCTGGAGGACAACGTCTTTCGCACCGACGGCAACAGTAACACTTTGATGCCCCTACAGGTAGGTGGACTGAATTGCGCCCCCTTTTTTTTCTTCTTTTTGTAGCAACCGCTGGGACAATCTGATGAAACCCAACACGAGCGGAGTGTTTTGTATCTTTTCCCGGAAAATGAAATGATGTCATTTCATCCCGCCCGCTCACATGGGGCGTGACGCGATTGGCCGCAAAGGGCTCCACGCGGCTCATGTGTCATCCCAGTTTAATGATCATATCTCGCCGCTAATGGCCAAAATGAGATTACTGTGTTTTCCGAGGGAGAACAATAGACTGGTAACCGCATTTCTGTTGCTATACTGGACATGCTTTTCTTTTGTGTGCTAGATGTAAAACTGCGGAGTAAAATATATTTTTAAATATATCATATTTACGCTTTCTCCGTCTATAATGTGTAGTAAAGACTTTTGATTGGCAAACTCATTCGAACGTACTTGCAAATACGTTCAAACATACTTGTATGCTGAATACTAAAAAATGAAGTAGCATTTTTCCCATAATGCTACATGGTGTTGATTTTCTTATGCACGTACCTTCTGGCATTTTTGAGGAAAAAAAAACACGTAATAAAACTGAAGATTACTGATAAATAATATTTACTATCTAAATATTTTGGATGTACTGGTATATTACAGGCCAAAACATAAAAGAAACATTTTTAGCAATTATCCAACAAATGCATTTAACCCTTGTGTCTTTATGTTACAAATTATGACAATTCCTTTGATTATTTTTTTATATCTTAAAAGAATCAATGAGAAAAAAAACACTGGGGAGCTGAAATTTTCCGCAGATGATTAAAAGATGTAAAATTTTAAAATGCAACGATTTTGACATTTCTATGTGATTGCAGCTGGACTTGCGAGATTTTATGTACAAAATTAATCATTGTCCAATTTTTGTACTATATAAAACCATTTTAATTGCAATTTTGAGATGCATTTTAATAGGATTTATGACATTGATTTTCCTGCAACATTTTGTTGAGCGGCGGTCAAACTATGTCAGCATATGGAAAATTCTTTGTTGACTTGTTTCACCCCGAGACAGTAGGTGGCAGTAGAGATCACATCAAATTAGTTTTATTGTCTAGTTATATTTTCATCATTGTAAAAACATCCCAAATTAAAATTTTCAGTCACCACACTCGCGAAAAACGAAATGACGTGTGATAGAAGCGCGACGCTTCCTGCGCGGATGGTGCCGATCTTCATTTCCATAAACACTGTCACAGCAGGAATGGTTCGGATTCCAAGATCTTTTCCTTCCTTCCTCTCTGCTTAATGTTTGGCGCTCTGTGACAAGCGCGGCCGAGATGGCTCGTCGCCTTGAGTCAAGACCGTTTGCGCGAAGAAAAACAAGGAGCGAAAAATGACGTACGATCATCCGCAGGACTCCGTGTTGTTTCTTTTTTTTCCACTTTCCGTTGGTCAGTGCAAGTCATTGAGTTCCAGTTTTTACAACCCAACTGAGCAAGAACATGCCAGGAAAAAAAAAACGTAAACCTGCTGAACAGTTTCACGAGAAACTAAGATTATGTTCACTTTTATTTATTATATAGATTTTATATAGATTTTTTATCATCAAGTTGTATTTTAATTATATATACCGTATTTTCCACACTATAAGGCGCACCTAAAAGCCTTATTTTTTTTAAAAGCTGATGGTGCGCCTTATAATCAGGTGCGCCTTATATATGGATCAATATTGAGATTGGGATCCGTAGATGGGGAATGAAGTGATAAAGTAAGCTTTACCGGTTTCTTCTGTGTGTTTACAGTTGAACAAGGTTGCTCATATTGACATTGAGTTATTATGCTATTGAGAGTTTAGTTATTATTTGACTTATTATTGTATTACATTGAGTATTACTGTATTGTGACTGAAAAAGTTTTCAAATATGTCATTAATTGAGGGTGCGCCTTATAATCCGGTGCGCCTTATATGTGGAAAAGGTTTTAAAATGTGTCATTTATTGAGGGTGCGTCTTATAATCCGGTGCGCCTTATCGTGCGGAAAATACGGTATATTTAGGAATTTAACAATTAAAAACAAAAGAAACATATTTCATGCAGTTTTAAGGGAGATTGCGATATTGGGATACGTGGGTCTCTTTTTAAAATGGTCTGTCATTGTTTGGTGTTAAATTGGCTATCAATATTACGAGTGGTATTGATGCCTGGTATCGATGTACGTGATAATTTGGGATTTCTGGTTGGATCAGTCTGAAAAAAGTGGTATTGAATTTCCCTTTATATATATATATATATATATATATATATATATATATATATATATATATATATATATATATATATATATATATATATATATATATATATATATATAATATTATATTATATATTATATTTTTTTTATATATTTTATATTTTATTTCAAAACAACAACAAATTAATTGGAATTAATTTGCCTTTTCATATATATATATATATATATATATATATATATATATATATATATATATATATATATATATAGATATATATATATATATATATATAGATATAGATATATATGAATATGAATATGAATATATATATAGCATGAGCTGACGGTGTTAGCCCGGGACCAGAATAGTCTTGCACGTGTTTCCCGCGGTTCCGGTTTCCACTCCCGGACTCGGCCGGCCCGAGAGAATTGCCCATATTCAGCGGCGGCCAGCATACCTCGCCGAGCCCTAAACTGAATAAATACGGAAAGAATGTTAATCCCGGGCCAGCTGAGCAGCGCCAAGGCTTGATTATATTATTCTTGGCCGTATTATTCCCGTGATGACATCAAGCCGTCTCACAGGTCCGCTTTTGTGCTCTCAGGACCGCTCCAGGCTGTACGAGAGTCTCAACATGCATTCGCTGGAGAGCTCCCTGATTGACATCATGCGAGCCGAGCAGGATCCCATGAAAGGTGAGCGCTGCCTATCGCTATCCTGCTCGTGCGTGTGCGTGTGTGTGTGTGTGTGTGTGTGTGTCGAACCGGAGGCCTCTGGAGAAGCTGTGTAGTGTTTCGGCACCAAAGCTTATTTTCTCCCCCGCTGAGAGCCTAATGCCAACGGGCCTCCAGCTGGGTATTTACATCACCAAGCTGATCCCGTTAACCTGGAAAATACGCGAGAGGCCGTCGGGAAACATAAGCAGTGTGTTGTGCACTCAACTGACGCATATTTGACCATTAACCGATACCGTAATTCCCCAAATATAAGACACACAAAAACGAGGGCCAAAAGTATGGGCGCGTCCGATAAACGGTAACTTCAAGTTTATAAAACAAATTTATCCCGCACCGTTCAAAGAAGATCACAGAGGTCGAGTTTTGACTCACGGATTTGCATTTTTATATCCACTGTATTTTTACTTTCAATAATTACCATAATGGTTGGAGATAGAGCGCCGGTGTCAAACTCAAGGCCCCGGGGCCAAATCCGAATTATGCTAATATGCTAATTCTGACTACAAAAATACCAAATTTGCAAGTTGTCTTCAACTTTTACAACATTTGGGGGAAACAAGTATTTTTTAGTGACCAATACCCCTTTTTTTTTTTACCAGTTTTTAGCAGCCTCTGATTTCAAAATGTACAAATGTGAGATGATCATTAAAATGAAGGGCCCTCTACAGAAACTATTGATGACAATGTGGCCCTTAATAAAAATAAGTTTGACACCCCTGAGATAGAGGACGGACATCAACTGGCTGCGCCTGTCGCCTGCTGTCGCTAGCCGAGATTGTCGAGGCATTATTTTCAAAATAAGAAGCAAGCAGACTGAACCAACGTCCGAGTCCGTCCTCGTTCACGCACGGGGATATTACTAAAACCGAGAGGATCGTTAGAGAACACGGGAGGGTATTCTTTTCGTTTATTAATTGCAGTCTTTTTGCATATACGCAGTCATAAACTTGGTTGAACACTTGGTTGGGTATTTGTGGTACTGACCGCTCACAATGCGGGAAATCGGAAACACGCTTAACACGCAACAAATATAGAGCTTACGGATATGAAGACGAGAAAATATGAAGAGTTTCGGAAAATGATATTTACCATAATTCCCCAAGTATAAGACACACTTATTTACGCTCAAAAACGAAATGCTAACAGCAGCTCGTGTTAGCTGAGGTTGTTACGGCATTATTTTCAAACAAAGCCCGCCTCCTTGCTTTTGGAAACGGACTTGGACTTTTGCTCTCTTGTGGGACCTTTATCTTAAAAACACAAATAGTAGCAAATTCAACTAACCGCGTCCTTATACAAAGGATATCTTTGCATATCCCCTTATATGGAAATGACTCGCAGTAAGCATAACCTTGCTTACGCGAAAAGAGCTGATGTATGAAAGCTAAAACTGCAGGCTGAGGTCATAAAGACGCCAGCGGAGCCCGTCTTCTTTCCACGGGCCGCTTTGCTTTCGTTCTTCGCGGGGCGGCAGATGGAGCGGACGCGGGCCGAGCGGGGACTGCGGGATAACGGCCGAGGCTAATTTTAGCGGCGTGGCCCTTTCACACGCTGCGTTTGACAGCCGGGAGAGGCCAGGCCAAGGAGAAGAAGGAGTGAGAGAGAGAGAGAGAGAGAGAGAGAGAGAGAGAGAGAGAGAGAGAGAGAGAGAGAGAGAGAGAGAGAGGGATCCGGCTTGCTATTTTTAGCTGCTCGCAAATTTACCGGACCGCATATTGAAATGGAGCGGATTATACTGTATAAATATATTCGTAAACATATACATCCCCAAATATAAGACACCATTTTTTTTCCCTAAAATGAAGGCTGAGAGTATAGGAGCGTCCTATAAACGGTAACCTAAAGATTAGATTTTGTTTTTTTGACACCATTTGAGAAGGATTGATCTGTCAGCCACAGCAGTTCGCATTAGTTACCGCATTATTTTCAACAGAAGAAGCAAGCAGACCGAACCAACGGCCAAGTCCGACCTTGTTCGCGCACAGGAATATGACTAAAACGGAGGTTATGATGTCTGGAAAGGTATTCTATTTGTCTCGTGTATTAATTGAGGTCTTTTGATACTATTTTACTTTAGTACCTAAAGTTACTAAAGTAATCACTTACTTTAGTACTTAATTCAATAAACAAATCACTTACTAATCAATTACTTTTGGTATTTTAACACCTAAAGGCAGGCACCTTAATACCTAAATTCATGATTTTATTACTGAAATAATCAATTACTTTAGTACTTTTAGTAGTTAAAATACTAGTAATTTTTAAAACCTAAAACAATGGATTACTCTGGTACTTAAGTACAAACACGTTTATTACTTTTTTAAACAGCATTGCGGGCCATGTGAAATGTATTTTTAGAACATGCTGTGGGCCGCAAAAATGTGGATAGCGGGCCGCAAATGGCCCCCACGCCGTAGTTTGGACACCTATGTATTAGCATCTTTGGCTAACTTAGCATAATTTGCTGTTTCTTTGGCCAGGTCGCATCGGATGCCTGAACCAGGCCGCCGACGGGCTCCTCATGCTCAACGGTAATGATCTTTGTCCGATAATTAAAAGTGGGAATGTGTTTTTTTTTGGTGTTTATATGTAAAAATGTTTGCATTTCATACATCGTGAGCTCCGAAGACCTGAAACATTCTTTTACATTTACATGCAGCCAGGAGCTATGGGAGACGTCGAGGTAAACTTTCAAATAATTACTGTAAACAAGTGTACTCGTTTTGTTTTGTTTTTTTTCTTTTCAAAACAAAGGTTTTTCTGTGGACTTTCATTTATGACTATAATTTTATGGCAGATTTCCCTATTTTTTATTGATATTTTGCATCCTTCTGATTTAGACGATACAAAAAATATATAATTTTTAAGTATTTATTTTTTGCTTTTACTATTTGTATTACTTTTAAGTCAGAGTAGTAAAAACATCGTAAAAATGTTGATTTTTAACAAATAAACCAACTAAATAAAGGAAACAAAGGTTTTTCTGTGGACTTTCATTTATGACTATAATTTTATGGCAGATTTCCCTATTTTTATTGATATTTTGGAACACTGTATACATTTTAAGAAAAACCTTCTATAGCATGTTTTTTGTTCAAAAATACATAGCAATGATTAGTTTTTTGTTTTACACTTACAATGCTGTCTACCATCAAACAAATATTGCTTTTTTTGCCAGCCATTTCAAAATATTTTTTCTTTTTTTCATATAGGCCACTTAGATGTGAAAGGCGGGCAGCAAATGGCCCCCAGACCATAATTTTGACACCGCTGTCTTGAAATGAGTCCATTTTCACAGATTGATGGATAGAGACAAAGAGATCTATAGGCTTAAAGGATAGACAGATAAATGAAAAAACACTTTTATTAATCTGGGCTCGCTTGAGCATGGAGGCTTTTCATTTTTGTCTTTCAAATAAATTGTGGATAATCCCGGTAAGGTGCCGAAATGGCACAACGACGCGTGACCGACCGCCTCCGTCCTTGGCGTGACCCGTTGTCAATCTCCCCCCGCCAGGGCGCTCTTCTCTGTTCCCCATCGACGACAATCTCCTGGATGACGGCCACCAGGGGGCGCCGGGGGTCCTGGGCCCGGCCAGATGCTACCCGCATCACAACGGCGAGCGTGTGGAGCGATTCTCGCGCAAAGTCTTTGTGGGCGGGTTGCCGCCTGACATTGACGAAGGTGAGAATTTTTAACCTACGTTTTGCTAGTCGGATAAATTCCAGTATTCAAATGAAAGAACTTTTAGGAATAAGCCTGCTCGCTATTTAAGGTCTTTTAAACTGCCTTTGAAAAGAAAAACGATGGCGCTATATGCGCCATGCTAGCTGCTAACACTACTAGCATGTTGCTCAGGGATGTTAGCTGCTGGAGCTGTTGCTAATCGCCGCCAAAAAGCACCGTAATACAATGTCAGCAGGCGGATAAGTGCTAGCCGCTAACTCTGCTAGCATCTAGTGCTGCTCACCACTGCTAGCGCTGCTAGTCACAAACGTCCGAGTCTACACTAATCGTCACTAACAAGCACCGCATATTTTAATTTCAACATAGGTCTATATTAAGCATCTTTAATTAGCATAATCAACCATTAAAGGACAAAATCATGTTGTTGTGATCGACCTCGAGCATTTTGTTTTTCTGAGTTTCTCGAATTCCTGCTTTGAGTCCTTTGTGAGAATTATAGTCCCTAATCAGGTCTGCAAAGATATTGATTTTCCAGGTATGGTATTCTGGCTCCCTCTAGTGGTAAACCCCAAAATTACTGTTCAGTTGTCTTCAACTTCGAATGAGGATAAATAAAGACCTGACTACTTTCCTGATAGACGTTCCCCGTCTACTGTGTTTGTGCTTCCCCGCAGATGAAATAACGTCCAGTTTCCGCCGCTTCGGGCACCTGGTGGTCGATTGGCCGCACAAAGCCGAGAGCAAGTCGTACTTTCCGCCCAAAGGCTACGCCTTCCTGCTGTTCCAGGAGGAGACGTCTGTGCAGGCCCTGATCGAAGCCTGCATGGAGGAGGACGGAAAGCTCTACCTGTGCGTCTCCAGCCCCACCATCAAGGACAAACCTGTGAGTCCAACCGCACCGGAAATCCCGAACTTTTCCCGCTTGAAATATTGTGTAAATTTCGCAACCCTAACCGTAAAGCGTTTCCTCCGCAGGTGCAAATCCGCCCGTGGAACCTGAGCGACAGCGATTTTGTGATGGACGGATCTCATCCCCTGGACCCCCGCAAGACCATCTTTGTGGGAGGCGTCCCTCGTCCGCTGAGAGCAAGTAAGACCCGCCATTTTGTTTTTTTTTCATCGGGTTCGGAAAGAGAGATCGGAAAGTCTAACCGGAAACTCTGGCGTGGCGCCTAGTCGAACTGGCCATGATCATGGACCGCCTCTACGGCGGCGTCTGCTACGCCGGGATCGACACCGACCCGGAGCTCAAGTACCCCAAAGGGGCGGGGCGGGTGGCCTTCTCCAACCAGCAGAGTTACATCGCCGCCATCAGCGCCAGATTTGTGCAGCTGCAGCACGGCGACATCGACAAGCGGGTACCAAGATTTTTTTGGGGACGTAATTGACCAAATATGTTTTAAACGTACTTGAAGCTGAATGCTAAATACGTAGCATTTTTTCCCATAATGCCACAGGATGCCGAAGAGCAAATCCCGTAGCATTATGGGAAAAAATACTGTTTTTTGCATTTAGCTTACAAGTATGTTTGAATGTTTTTTAAAGTTCATTTTAACCTATTTGCAAGTATGTTTATACATATTTGAAAATGTTTCCCAGAATGCAAGTGATTGATAAGTACACCCCATAGCATTACGCGAAAAAAAATACTGCTTTCAATGTTTATCTTATAAGTATATTTGATATTATTAGCAAGCATGATCAAATCCATTTGAAAATAAATTCATATATATTTGAAAATACGTTTCCCATAATGCCACGGGATATGAGCATACCTCTGTAGATTCATGGGAATAAATACAATGTTTTTAGCCTTTAGCTAACAAACACGTTTGACAATATTGTCAAGTACAGTAGCAAGTACGTTTGAATGTATTTGAAAATGTTACCCATAATGCTACACTCTATTGAAGTGCATACACCGTAGCATTATTGGGGAAAACATGCTATGATTTTGGCATTTATCTTACAAGTTTGAACGTATTAGCAAGTATGTTCGAAGTTTTTTTAAATATATCCAAATGTATTTTTAAGTACGTTCAAATGCGTTTGGAAATTATAAAGTCCTTACTCCGTAATAGCAACTCCACAATTCTGTAGGATTGAGATTAGGGAATGCCAATCCAGGTCCAGAAATCATAAACCTGCCGCGTTTTCACTTTAGCCGCAGTCGCCTCTTTGGCTGAAGCCAAACTGTGGCAGGATTTCTTTTCTCTCTGGACCTGGATTTTCCATCTGTCGTCGTTGCAGGTGGAGGTGAAGCCGTACGTGCTGGACGACCAGTTGTGCGACGAATGCCAGGGCGCCCGCTGCGGCGGCAAGTTTGCGCCCTTCTTCTGCGCCAACGTCACCTGCCTGCAGTACTATTGCGAGTTCTGCTGGGCCAACATCCACTCGCGCGCCGGCCGTGAGTTCCACAAACCTCTGGTCAAGGAGGGCGCCGACCGCCCGCGCCAGATCCACTTCCGCTGGAACTAGAAGCTGTCAGTAGAACTCGGAACGCTTTAACCAGGGGTGTCCAAACCTTCAGCTGTTTTTTTAAGCTAACCGCGCAATCTAATTCACTTCACACGCAACCGTATAATGATCATTTTTTTCAAACTCTTTCTCCAAGCTCTTGATGTAAAAAAAAAAAAATAGGCATGGGATTTTCAAATGGCGTCATAAAGCGTTGGATTTTCCGTAAAAGTTTGGACACCCCTGCACGAAACCGCATTAGCGCCACGACGTAGCGGCTAGGCTTTTTTAGCAGCCACTAGCATCGCTTCTTATCCGCGCCACATCTCAGGCTTTTTGTGTGCTACGGTCATCTTTTCGTAGATGGGAAAAAAAAACAAAATTGAGTTTTATACATTTTTTAAAAGGATTATTTGGTTTTATGTGAAACGAAAAGATGCACTCATGCCTGCTGAGGACACTAACCAAACCTAGCCATTCAGCGTAGCAAGCGGAAATGCTTAGGACACGGCACTACTGACCTTTAACCTCTTTCACAAAGGAGAGCCTGCAGAATCCAGAAAATGTATCAGTTTTTTTTTTTCACGCTGAACTAAGGATATGCTAATATGAGCAAAATTACCACATCCGATCTGCGCAAGTTAAGCGGAATTTTTTGACTCGATAGCTTTCCTTTAGATAACAAACTAGTCACTTTTTTGTGTACGGCAGAATCCTAAAAAATTTCTCCACCTTTGCCTTTCACACAGAAGAGAATTTACCTAAAGTCCCTGTAAAGTGACAATAAGTGTCTTGGAAATTTGACAAAGAAGAGTACTGCTACCACATTCAATTTTATTTAAAAAAATTGACAAATATATAACACCAGGTTTCAAAATATTGACGAATCAGTAAAGCACAACTTCTACAAGTTTGAAAAACGAATGCCACAACAGTTAGTCAAATCAGGGAAGGGTAAATGTGTTTCTTTGGCGCTAGCTAGCTAAATTAATTATCCAGCTTGCTAGGTCTACATTAATTAGCTAGCTAGGTAAGCTAATTATACAGCTGACTAGGTCTACGCTGTTAATTATCTGCTAGCTAGCTAGCTATGTCTAGACCAGGGGTGTCAAACATTCTGTTCTGGTCCGTAGAATGATTTTGTAATGTAAACCATAAAAATGAGGTGAATTTTGATCAGTAGTAATGTTTTGTGATTAATAGTGATGTTGTGTTTGTACTATTTTGCACAGCATTAAAGAATATTGCATCTGAAGTTGTTGTTAAAGTTATATAAATATATAACCAAGATAACATTGGTCCGGCCCTCTTGGGAATAAATTTTCATTTATGTAGCCCGCAAACTAAAACAAGTGTGACACCCCTGGTCTACACTTTTTAGCTTTTTAGTTTGTTATTGAGGTTAGCTAGCTAGCTAGCTATTGATAAATAGATAGATAGATAGATAGATAGATGGATTAGATGGATAGATAGATAGCTAGATAGATATCTAGCTAGCAAGCTAGCTAACATGTCTAAGTGGTAAAAGAAGCTAGTTTGCTATGTAGCTAGCTAGCTAGGTAGCTAACATGTCTAAATGGTAAAAGACAGTTGAACGCTAGATCTCCACTGATTGTTGGTGATTTATTTAGAAAGAAATCTCTAAAGTCACTTTGCAAGGTCTTAAAATGATTAATTTTGGAAATTAATGGTTGGATACGCTGTTCTTTCTGAGTCTGTTATGTTAGCCTTTTTCCGACAATAATATGACGCAAGATTTGCTTTCATTTCGACGTCAATTCAAAATATGGGACAACTTTTTCACTCTATTTAACAAACAGTATACGCAACAAGCTATCGTAGGAAAACTTTTCTGCTGTTAAGAAAATAATAAGTTAGTTGTATAGGATAAATATTTGTTGCCGTTTAACTCTCATGTACAACGTGGTTCAAAGTAGCGTAGTTCTGCGGGAAATGGGTCAATCGTGGATCTTATTTCAAGTTTGCACAGACAAATCCACTAAATGACAGTATTCGTATAGTCAGTAGTTTATAGAACGAGGACAAAAATGTTGCTTTAATAAATATACTGCGGATTTGTGATTTTTGAGATTAGAAAGCCTCGCTAAAATCGAATTGTACGAAATTTGTTCAACTCCTTTGATGCAAATTCTGCGTCGTATAAATGCGCATGTATTGCAGGAAATTAATGGCCGAGTCGCAATTTTTTATCCATACGAAAACCGTGATAAATTTCAGGGGTTTTTTCGGGTTTTTTTTCTGCTAAAAACGGCACAAATCAGAAACAATAGCAAAGCAAGGTTCCACTGTATGTAGAAAAAAAATCCACACAAATATGTTTTTTTTTTGGGGGGGGTGGGCATTCAGAAAATTCAATGCACGTTATTGCTATTCCTGAACATACCAAATGGAACGAGGGCGGGAAAAAAAAGTTGATGAATTTATGGCAGCGCATGTTTGGACTCAGCTAGCATGCGGGATGGAATATAAGGAAATTAACAAACGATAGAAAAGACAAATCATTCGGAGGAAGCATGAAGGTAAAGGCTGTGTGTGTGTGTGTGGGGGGGGATTCTCCAACGCCGTTATACTCGAAAAAAAAAAAAACCCGCATGCTTCAGTGTTTATCTGTCCGTTTACGCCGAAAATGTGCTTCTGCTGTAGACTATTAGCCAACGAAAAAAAAAACAAAAAAGTGTGGTGTTCACTGGTTACGTGTATTTTTAATTTTATTACTATTTTTTGTTGTCGTCCACGTATATATGTGTGTAGACCTTGGCTGTAATTTAGCGACGTCGCCAAGAGATGGCATAGGAGGCGGGGTTTGTGGGATACAAACCATTGGATTGGACGACGTTTCGGGAAAATCGTCCCCGGAGAGTACTGTAACAAGTGTGTGTTTGCTGTGTTGTCATGGTTACGCCGTTGCTTGTGTTGACTACTTCCCCTCACTGGACCTCCCCAATTGCATTTTTTTTTTAAATATATAGTAATATATATATATTATTATGCACTACTTTTTCTATATATTTCTTATTCACCCGATGTGATTTAAGTGCAGTTTCTCTTCGAAAAACCTCCCGTTATTTATTGTCCCGTTGATGATTTATTGTGCAATTTTTCGTTTTTTTTCATGTGTAGCGTGTGAAGTCTTAAGTTATGTGTGCGTGCGTGGATAGAGAAGGATTTGAATATTTTCTAATATATCCTTAATGTCGTACCAAATGTTTGAATATGGTCACCTGTAACACTTGACGTGTCGTTTTTCTTTGGGAAATATTTGTTGTCTGATTTTCTATAAGGAAAAAAAAAAAAGAATCACCTTTATTTCACTATTTTTGTAGACGAGAAAATATTTAATTTTGATTGTATTTTTCTATTTAAAAATGATTCTATTCCCCTCCTTTAAACCCTCCTGTTTGATTTGACCCGGGGTTGTTTCAAGATTGAAACAAAAAAACACATTTATTATTCTTTTTGAATACCATCCAAAATCAAACAGCATTACTATTAATCGGAAAATATTTCAAATTTTTTAGAATTCATAAAAACCTTTTGCGGGCCAGAGCCGACCTGCGGGCCATATGTTTGACACCCCTGCACGAAATGATAAATTGGGGGTTCCATAACTAAAAATATGTCCTGATTCGATATTTATATGAATCGGTCAGGTATCAGCCCCAAAAACAGTATCGGATGTAGGGATCGGGGACTACTCAAGTATCGGTATCGGATTCTTGGTATCGGACCGATACCAGTAGGCCCCGGGTCAAATTGACCCGGTAACAGGAGGGTTCGTCATATCCAAACTTTTGGTTCCTACAAAATGTCAGCATACCCTCCTGATGTCCAGAATAGATATTTGTGTCCACTGTAGTGGACATTGTGTCTCCGCAAGACGACAAACTGATTTGCGTCCTACCCAGGCATGTGAGATATCACCGGAAAGACCAGGATGTCCTCTAGTGAGGACACCAGGACTTTGTAGGGTAGCTCCAAATCGTTCAAAGATAATGATTAAAAACTAACGTCCACTGCAGTGGACCGAAACGAGTCGGCTGGCTCTCAGGAGGATACACAAACACACACAGTTTTTGATATGATTCTTATTTTCCTACACATGAAGGCAACATGAAGGTTTCGTTCTTCTTGTTTTCCGGAAGACACTTGAGATTCTCCCGCTCTGAAACTTGAATTCTTCTGATTCTTCTGCTAATGACACATTTTGAAAGGCTGACTAAGCTCCATTTGTGTTGTGACGTGCAATACCGTTTCTAATGTTTGTACAAAGAGTTAACGTGTAAAACCTTTTTAAGATGCAGATTTTATTTTTTTTTTTCATTGCATATTTTGCAGTTTTCTGGTCCACGGTGTCATTTTTTTACTGTCCAGAGGGGGAAAAAAGAAAAAAGGAACCGGACCCCGTTTTTTTCATTGCAAATATTTTTCAATCCAGATATCTTTGTACTGATGTAAATGATTGTAGTTATTTTGGATAGTGTTTTGCTAACAAAAAGGAGAGACTTTTCACGCATTTTTTTTTTTTTTTTAACCCAACAGTAGCAGAATTCTTGGGCCTTTTTTATGTCATTGATATTATTTTGTATTCTGATGTGGAGCGACAGAAGATGCTGATTGATAAGATATTTTAATTAAGCTACACATTTCTAATTTTGTTGACTTTTTTTCTGTCGATCAGAGTTTACATACAATGCAGGCTACAAAATCGAATGTTTTGAAGTATTTGAATGGTAATCATTGTTACTGAATGGTTATTTGATATGCAAAATAACATTGCATTTGATTTTGTTTGTTTTTTTTTTTTTTGGCCTTGCATTTAACTGGTGATTTTTTTTTTTTTTTAATTCACTTGCTAAATAAAGACCTAATCTGTTTGGACACACTATGGCTGCTTTTGTTTTGTTATCAAAAAAACAAATCCTGGATGAAAAGAAATCCGTGTTAAAATCAGTTTTAAATATATTTCTTTTGTAAAAAATAATTAGGTAAAATAAATATATAAAATACCAAAAAAATTGTGTGCTAAGTCTTCAATACATATGGTTATGAATGAAAATCTATGTAGTTAGAATAGCTTCAAAAGAATACATAAATAAAATTGCTAAACATAAAATAGATAAAGTTATGATCATAAATAAAATCCATAACATTATACATTCATATCAGAAAAATTTAAAACAAATTATTAGATATTCTCAAGCCCAATTTTCAAACTAAATAGAATTTTTAAATAAGTTATTAGCTATATTAGATATTTTCAAGCTCAATTTTTAAAATTAAATTTAAAAAAATGTGTGCGCTCGCTAGACACTCCATTAAGATATGTCTAAAAAAAATTATTGACCCTAACATGTACAAATAAAATGCAAAAGAAATCCAGACGAAATTTCATAGTGACAATAAATGAAAACTATGGCTAGGTAACGTACAGCCATCTCAGAAGTCCTACCGTCCCTGAACGCAGCAAAACATGGAAACTCCCTTTCGGAGTTTGAGTAAAGCAGAAAGATTCAGGAACGACGTGGAACATTAGCAACATTTGTTCTAATTTATCATCCTTTTTATTCCTAATTGAACGTAAATTCCAAAACAAAACATTTCAAACCGATAACGCTCAGCGTTTTTCTTCCTATTGCCAAAAAATGATGCTAACATCTTAGCTTGCTAACAGTGCTAATGCTAGCCTGGCTAATTTTGCTCGCGAAGATCCCCGACCCAAATCAAACTCGAACCTGGCTGGATAACAAACGCGTCTCGAGTTCGTCCGCGTGATGTCAGCAGACTTCGAACTGGAGCGAGCCCCGAGAAGGGAGTGGATCCGGGCCGAGGGGTGGGCGGATGGGATGGAGGGTGGATTCCATGGAGGGAGTCCGTCCAGCTGCTCTCGCCGACTTGCGACAGGACAGGACAGGACGCCGTCAGCACAGCTCGCAAAAGAACCACGAACATGCTCGCCCAATGACATCAAACTGCTTCCACATGGCAGGTAAGACGCATTTGCTACTTCCGGTTCGGATATGTTCGAGTGTGCATGTGCTGGAGGTTTGCAATCGACTTGGGAAAAAATGAGCGGTGCATAACTTGCGGTGGAAAAAGAAGTTTTAAGATGTTCTTGCCGCTCCCGGTTTACTGTCAAAGTAGTTATTTTTCAAATATATTCATTTCCTACTACCGCTTTTAGCTTAAGGCTAACATGCTCTGCTAAATGACGTAACAAGCTAATGAAGAGCGTCATTGCCTTGACGAAAGTATAGCAATGGAACACAAACGGTGAAGCAACACATTAGACAACACTTGAAGGGAAAGATTCTTCATCCGCCTCAAAACAAATATTAATTTGTTCTCAAATCTTTATTCAAACAAATTGTCAAAGGAGTCAAAACAGGATTGACCCAATATTTGGATCAGTTGGGCCCAAACCACCTCAATTTTTGAAGTTGTCTTGAACAAAACTAGCCATTGTTTTGGAATTGTTTTTGTGCAAAACAGCCGGGAAATTTGGGTAAAATTGACCCCGGTCGATCATTTTTCGGCACGTTAACAATTTTTGAGGGTAACACAAAACGTGCATTGTTTGCGGTGAACTAGTGCGCCGCTTCTAAACTTTTTTCAATGATGTACCCCGTGAAAAATGTTTTTTTCAGCCAAATGCAATGGTTTCAAAAAAATCTAAAGCCTAATTTGAGCATGAGAGGGTTAAACTGAGCATTTTTAATGTAAAAAAAAAACTAACGTAAAACCAAATTCGGTCTGATCTGTGTCTGATTAATTCACATTTGTGGCAAAATTTGTCGTGGTATCTTGGCTTATTTTATTTAGTTAAATAGATTAACATTATTAAACTTTTTATATTTTACATTTCTAATTCCGTAAATCAGCACCTATGTACAACTTAACGTTAAAAGCATACGACATTTGACTAAGCAATCATGAAAACTCAATTTAGTAGTATCATGTTCCAATTAATTCACTCTTAATTTGAAAAGAGAACTGCACACTTCCTGTTATGGCATTGAATTAGATTTGCTAATACACACACAAAATGTTATGTTCACAGTACCCCCGAAATGTCACTGGGCATATATTTTAAAGGAGGGATACATTATAAAGTAACACACCATGTCCAGTTGGTCTTTTTTAATTCATTCAACCCCAAAGATGTATTTTTACGTTTTTCAATATATTTTTTTAGGTTGTGTTTATGTAACGATCCACAAAGTAATCAATCAATGTCCAGTCTTTGAAAAACGTGAAAATACCAAGCAAGTGTTTGCAGTTGTTCGGCTGCATGTTTCTCGAGGGGTTGCCATCAACAAATGCTGACCTCATCATCGCGGCTTTGGAGGCAAACGCTCAGGCGGGGTTTCGTTCTCCAAAAGCGGACCGCATCATTTCGCCCGTCCGATGCTCACTTCCTGTTTGCGTGCGGCGCCGCTCTCCGCTTTTGATTTACGCCCGCGGGGCCGACACACATGTTCCCCATCGGTCTCCGCCCCTTTTGCCGGCACGGATCCATTTTCTCACACCCACTCGGGCAAACAGGACGAAGAAAAGTTCTGCCGGACGGACCGACGGGACGGGACGGGAGCCCAGCTGTGTCGCAACCCGCACGCAACATTCCTGCTCGGCTCTCCGTCCGCACAAGTGCAAAATGCGTGCCGAGGTTCCCCCGGACAGGCGGAGAAATAATGCCTGGCGTGATGTCATCTCTCGGGAATGTTTTGGCACCGGTCCAACTCCCGTCCAGGAGTTGGCTCAGGGACAAGAGGTTTCATTTTGACGTCTCTTGACTCAAAAGTCCGGGGGCGCCCCCAGAAAATGAGAGCGTGAAAACGAGTCAAGTTGTAATCTTCTCGGCGTGAGAATCACATCTGGCCTCCTCAGAACGCCATCGCCAAATCAGATTGGCGGAGGGAACCGGTTCCGGAGGTCGACAGTTCGAGTACTTGGCCCGACGCTGTTGAATATTTTTAGGATCCATTCATATCGATCTTTTTTATTGAATAATCAGTTCAAATTCAATTTGGATTCAAATGGATTGCAGAACAACAATACCAAATAAATATTTTTTCGTTTTTTTTTTTTTCCCCTAGAGTTTCAAATCTGATACTAATATTTCAGTATAAAAGAGCATAAATATGTTTCATATCTTTATTGTTTGATATTTTTTTTCTGTATTTTTTTTTTTACATCATTAGGCAAAAGTATGATCTAAAAAATGATGGTACTAAACTAGGAAATTCATTACTTAAGTCACCCGAATGACCTAAAGTAACCAATTACTTGTACTTCATTACCACAAGTAATAAATTACTAACCGTAGCTTTAGCACTTAGTTTCCCCGAAGTGATCAATTACTTCAGTACTTAGTTACCGTAAATAATCGATTATTAATCATTGCAGCTTTAGTGCTTACCTGAAGTGATTGATTACTTGAATACTTAATTATCTAAAATAGTACAAATTAGTCACATTAGACCCTCCTTTATCCAAACTCTGGAAAAAAAATGTGAAGGAATGTAACCTGAGATTCGATTTTTGTATTTAAAAAAAAAAACACACACACATAACATGTTGGGATGGAATGAGTCAAGTATGTAGGAGTTATTGTCTGGTTATTACACAAGTGGCCACTGGGTGGCGGTAGAGGGTGGCGGGGTAGGTTTTGACAAGGGGATTAGGAGCATATTTGAGGACAGGTGTGTGGCCAGATCACATGGTTTTTACCTGCTCAACACAAACGCAGCTAAACGCCACGCAACTCAAGCACAAACTTGAACGGTATCGCTAAACGCTCAATGCCACATATAAACCGGAAACATCACGAGCAAAAGCTCTGGATCCGAGGTCATCATTTATTCACCATCACACCACAGCGCGTTAAAAGGCCAATTGATTAGTCGCTATAGTTTAAGACAGGAAAAAAAAAAAAAAACACTGAACAAAGCAAAGGAACAGTTTGCGTCTCTTTTCAAATAAAGAACAAATCAATTGGAACACGAGGCAAATGGTGTGGTGCTACAGTAATCACTTTGCTGTTTGTGCAGATGTGAAGATGTGGGCCCTGATGGGAGCCGTGTGCCTTTGCCACTGTGCGGTGGGACAGCTGCCGAAGGGTGCGCCGCGTCTCCTCTGCAGCGTCCCGGGGGCGCCGGGACCACCGGGCCAGCCGGGCCCGGGCGGGACCCCGGGAGCCGACGGGAACGCCGGCGTCCCCGGAAGGGACGGCAGAGACGGCAGGACGGGTGAAAAGGGACAGAAGGGAGAGCCAGGTACAACCATTTCCATTTAAAGCCGCCATTAATATCGCGGAACTGCGTAAGCCGGAATAATGACGTTTTCATTGGTGGCGCCTGGTAACGGCTTTGTACAGCTGTTTCCCATCAGGCATATATTTCACCTTAACACGCGATAACGCGGACAATCGAGCTTTTGGAAGGCCGCTTTGTTGCAGCGGCTGCAGAGCACAACGTTTGGCACATGCGTGGACTGTGTGAAAATGTCAACATGGCCGCGTTCCCAGGTGATTTCAAGCGTGACGCCACCTCGGGGGAATTTGTTTCCGTTGCTTGCTATAAGCAGCCAAACCACGCCGACAGAATCCTCACGCTACAGGAGTGATCTTCTTCTTCTACGTAATTCGTCCTCCGCATTGAGTTTTCTCAGTCCAAGTCATCAAAGTCGGCGCCCGCGTCAAGTCAGTCACAAAAATCCAAGACCCAGCCAAGTCCGAGTCACAAAAGACAGGCCGGGACGTGGACGTCCCGGCCTGTCTTTTGTGACTCGGACTTGGCTGGGTCTTGGTCCCCAACCACCGGTTTGCGGACCGGGAGCAACTGGTACCGGGCCGCGTGGGCTGCACCCGAAATAATGTTTTGGAGATGATTTAGTTTAACAGTTCATACGTTTGTGCTTGATCTTTGTTTTTTGGCGCCGCCTCTGGCCGCTATTGATATTACATACATAGTGAGAAGGATGGAAAAAAAAAAGCGTCCACCATAATGGACACAAATAAATAGGCTAGCTCCGAATGCTAATGCTAGACTTTTGTGTTCCAGGTCTAAAGGGCAGAGTGGGGCCCACGGGGAAGATCGGCGAGCGAGGTGAGCGAGGGCCGACGGGCAAACCGGGTCCGGCGGGGGAGAGCGGAGACGAAGGCCCCCCGGGCTCGCCGGGCCGCGACGGCCCGATAGGACAAAAGGGTCAACGCGGCATTCGCGGGACGGCCGGCAAATGCAAATGCGGGAGCCTGGCGCCCAAATCGGCCTTTTCGGCGAGCATCACCAACAGCTACCCGAAGGAGAACGCGCCCATTAAGTTCAACAAGGTCCTCCTCAATGAGGGCGGCCATTACAACCCCCAAACGGGCAAGTTCACCTGCGCCTATCCCGGCATTTATTTCTTCTCCTACGACATCACGCTAGCCAACAAACACTTGGCCATCGCGCTGACGCACAACGGGCAGCATCGCGTCAAAACCTTCGACGCCAACACGGGCAACCACGACGTGGCCTCGGGATCCACCGTCATATTCCTCCACCCCGAAGACGCCGTGTGGATGGAGATCTTCTACCACGACCAGAACGGTTTATTTGCCGACCCGGGTTGGGCCGACAGCTTGTTCTCGGGCTTCTTGCTCTACGCCGACACGGACTACCTCGACGCGCTGGCGGCCGACTACGCGTGAGGACGACCCGGAATCGAGATGAGCTAACAAGCTAACGCCTTTAGCTTTGATGGTTTAATGGTGGATGATAAACTGTTTTTCAGAGTATTTTTATATGACTGTGTTTGATGAAAGTAGTGGCCGTCTGTCTCCCTGACAAAATAAACGCCTCCGCCGAGTAAGCTAGCTGGTTGAGCACGTTTGAAATCTCATACATTCAACCCCAGAAGGCAAATGACTTTTATTCACTCACAGTTCAAAGGTCGTGAGTTCCAATCCTGCAACCTTGTCAAGGAGAGGAGATTGAGAAACTGAATGATGGATGGATTGATTAACCCAGTATAGAAATTGAATAAACTTATTAGGGAGGAATGTTGAGATTCAAGTTTCTGTAGTCGGTTTTTGATTTTTGGTGAGGATTTGGGTACTGTATTTTTCACACCGTAAGGCGCACCGGATTATAAAGTGCACTGTCGGTTTTCTCGTAGTGCGAAAAATACGGTTCGATAAAAGAAGCTTTAGTTTTTTTTAATTGTCTGTTTCAAAGCTTCTATATTGAAAACTAAGGTAACGTGGAGCTGTCAAGATTAATCAATTATTAAATTGATCAGCTATTTTAACAATCGTGTACATAGTTTGACTTTGCTTAATCAAAAGTCAACAAACCCGTGACTGAATCAGTTTCAAAAATGTTGTTGAGAATGAATATGTGTGTAATAATGCTTATTTGTTGTTTTTATCCCATAGAACACAAAATACACACAAAATAATTGGTAAATGAAATCTAAATGAGGAAAAAACGGTTTTGCAATACTGTATACGTTAATGCAAAATAAAATGTAGGATTTAGTAATAATAACAACGTAGTAATTGATTCTAAAATATTAGTAAATAAATAGTAAATACCGTTTTTACACCCAACATAACATAAATGCAAAACATTATAAAGTAACTTAATGAACCTCCCAAAATGAATCTATTACATTGATTTACTTAAATAAACTTATTTGAAGGTAAAACCGTACAAACTTTGAAACTACTTATTTTTTCCACTAAAATGACATGAATCACCTTTCGATAACATCTAAGAACAACTGAAAAAAACATCTGATCAACACAGTTTGTATTTATTTTATTTTATTTATTTTGTATTGTTTTTCTCGTGGCTCCTCGCTTTCCGTAGCGGAGTGGAGTCGACGGCGTCGTGTGGTTACTATGCAGCAGAGGCAAGAAAATAAGTATTTCCTGTAGGCGGGTTAAACAACACAAGAGCGAATAGCAGAGCGTGTTTTGATGACGGACAGTTTAAACCAGCCAATGTGAGCGCTCATGCTGCTACGTCACAGCGTTGAGGACAACCGGGAGATTAGCGAAGTCGCTTAAATATTTGCCGTGTTGGAATTCCTTATGATTAAATATGTATTTCGGAACGATAGCTCGGAAAACACAAGCGAGCTCAATAAAGCAACACAATAGGATAATGATAAACCAAACAGTTGCATGGTATTAATCCCATTTTGGCGTTAAACAGATCCCGCTACGGTCGCCATGGCATCACCGAGGTAATAAAAAAATTTGCTTATTTTTAGCTTCAGCTCATTTTGACAATTTAAGATAATTCCGCATTACTGGCAATTAGCTTTGGGGCTAAGCTAACGCTAGCTGTTTCACATTGTTTTTTCCCCGTAGCGCCATTCGAGATAAACTGCGCAAGCAGCGACGATCCTTGCAAGAAACCTTGGGGAAACTCAAACATGAGGACGACGAGCAGGTAAAGTTCCACGAGAAGACGCCGAGAAGACATTTTTTTTGGGATCGTCGCTAAAATAAACATTAGATACTGCGGGAAGAAGCTACAGGTGTTTTGAAAATTGCATTGTGGGAAATGGTTGCCAGGTTTACGTTGTCGTTCCGTAGTTTAAATCTCGACTCCAGATTTTCTGTGGTTTTCTAGTTTTATGCCAAAACAAATGCAATTTTGACGCAT
Organism: Hippichthys cyanospilos; assembly: GCF_059441005.1. Lineage (NCBI taxonomy): Eukaryota > Metazoa > Chordata > Actinopteri > Syngnathiformes > Syngnathidae > Hippichthys > Hippichthys cyanospilos. The sequence continues at coordinate 4,647,639 of NC_142378.1, read as the reverse complement.
TTTTGATATCTTTTTGATATCTTTTTCGTGTCTTATTTTTTTTTAGGTTTCTTAGTTTTACTTTCTGTTTGTTTTGTCTGTGTTCATATTTTCCTTCGAATGTTGCAATAATGGCTATTTTTGTCAGTACTTTTTGTAATTTTGTGGGTTACTACAGTTTTTTTTACATGTTTTACCGCTTTTTCTTTTTGATTTTTATGTTTTTGTTGTTTTTTTTTAAATTTACGTTTCTTTTATTTACACACATTTCTTTGTGTGACTTTTTGTACACTACCTACCAGCAAATATTTCTTATGGCCTTTTAGTTTTTCTTTTCCTAACATGGTTTTGTCTTGTTTGGTAAGAGTTTTGTCCGAATTCCATAAGATTTTATTATGCCTTTGTCATTTTTTCAATCACATTTTTAAGTGTTGGCATATCATTGACTAATTTTCTCAGTTTCTTTTTCATATTTGCTGTGTTTTGTCAGTGTTTCAAATGAGCTAATTCAGCTCGTCTTTTTGAGGTCTGTTTTTTTTTTTTGGTCACAATTTTCGTCAGGCCTCTTTCCGTGATACTACGTTTACATTAACATATTGACTTTGTAAGAGCAAGGCATTTGCAGAGGCATATTAAAAGGGATCCATTTCTAGTTGTAGGTTTATTTTTTTAGTGTTTAAGTAGAGGAAGCCTGAAATGCTCAGGTGTGCTTGAATGAACGCTATCAAACGTGACTCAACATGTTCTCTCCAGGCTCTGGTTCCTTCCTCCAGGCTGAGTGAAGAGTCGCTGCATACAACAATGAGGGACAGGGTGGGTATAATATACTTCTTTTTGGTCATATTAACTGTTTAGCCAGCGTGCTAACTATGTGTGCTATGTATTGTGCTGCAGGAGCCTCAAAGCAGCGAGGAAGACCCCGGAGAAACCTTGAAGCAAAAATTACGAGCCCAGAGACAGATGAGAAAGAAAAGGGTTTGTCTAGTTCTTGTGTATTTCTGGGAGGGAATGTTATTCTTGTAAATGTGCATCGTATTTTAACGTGATAACTTATCATGTGAAAACGTACAATCTATCCTTGTTTCATTTCTAGAGAACTCATCCTGGGGGCAGTTGTTTAAAAACGATATGAAATGGTTTCAGATCATGTGTAAATAAGACTGTGTGAGCAAAGTGTTTTTGTGTAACAGCTGTTGGAGCAGATTTCCGCTCAGGAGTCCGCCGTTGATGACGTGGAGGAAATTTCCAGCCCTCGGCACCTCAGTGAAGATGAAGACTCTTCAAAAAGGGCCGCAGACCCTCCAAGAACGAGTGAGTGTCACGTCTGCATCACCACACATTCCTTGAAATTAATTTAGAGAGCCTGTAATAAACAAGCGCTATGGTGGAAGGGTGGTTAGCATGTCCGCCTCACAGTTAAGAAACCTGAATTCAATTCCGGCTCGCTCCTTCCTCCCTGTGTGTTTGCATGTTCTCCCCATGCCTATGGTGGAAGAGTGGTTAGCATGTCCGCCTCACAGTTAAGAAACCTGAATTCAATTCCGGCTCGCTCCTTCCTCCCTGTGTGTTTGCATGTTCTCCCCATGCCTGTCTGGGTTCTCTCTGGGCTTGCACATTCTAAAAACCTGGATGGCAGGTGTATCTGACACCCTGAATTGTCCTTTGTTGTGAATGGATGGCCCTAGAAAATGGATGGATGGATGGTAATAAACAGAGAAACTTGCGATTTTGCATATGTTGACATTGGAGGTGTCAAAATGTATCAAATCAACTGATTTCTCAAAGTGATGTTGCAAGATAGTCTCTCAATTCTTTTCAGCCGTATGGTTCATCCAATTAAGAGTGTTTTAATTTGATTAAATCTGTTTAAAACAAGGGAAATAACCATTTTCAACTATGATCTGCCTGTCACTCAGGAACGTGTGCCCCACAATACATAATCAGGGTTCACTGTATGAATCTTACCTGGTGCAACCTTTATTAACAGTCTCCTTTTTGGCCTAGGTCTTGCCTCCAAAGCCCCAAGGAGTCGCACCTCACAGCAGTTCGATCGCTTCGTGACGCGACGTTTGGAGGAGAAGCTGAAAGCGGCCAGAGTGAGCCGGGGAAAATTTCCTTTTGCGTTAAGGCGGGGCAGGAAGGGGTTAACTTTGTTTGTTTTGCTGCGTTCCAGTCGCAAGGCGAGAGCCTCCAGCGTCAAGAGGCTTCTGCGGTCGACGCCAGTCGCCTACACAGTCTCCGAGACAGACAGACGGCGGGCAGGTCCGACAGAGAGGTGAGCGGGGCCCGCAATAAACTTTGTTGCAAAGATAACATTGTAATCAATTGTTTTAATAACCCTTGGGGCAAATTTTGACCCACCCTGGGTTTTTGGCTAAAATATTGTATGGATCATCAAAGCATGATGACTTTCAATTTGACACACTGCCGTTCCTTCTAAATGCTTGCAAATGGGAGGTCGAGGTACACCCAATAGGTGTCAAATTTTGCCCATGTCGGGTTCATTTACCGCCATTCAAAATTGAAAGTATTGTCAATTTTGACGATGTTTTATCATGCATTTCCCCCGATTTTTCCCTTCAACGGCAACTGGCAAATGGGGCGCAATAGGAATTTTTGTGCTGACACCCCAAAACCACCGGGTGGCGCAACTTATGACGTTTGCAAGCCTTTCAATGACTTAGATCATTGGCTTAGCCTGGACTCCCATGATGCAACATTCTTCAAAAGTGATACTATTATTCTGACATAATCAATATTCGTTATTTCGATTTCATTAATATAGAGATATCTGTTACAGGCCGATTCGGAAGGAGACTCCAGCTCTCAGCTAGTTCCTCAAGCCGCCAGCACCAGGGTGAAGTTCCGAGAGACCGCCAAACGTGTAAGACTGCTACTCTCCCTTATGTTCATTTGCATTTGGAACACATTCAAATTTTGTGTGTAACAGTACGGCCACATCAACTACATCAAGTTGATGTTGATTAATTTCATAGTCAAAAAGCAATTGATTCACCTTCCTGTTGTGTTTGTTTTCATGGAACAGCAATAAAGTCCCTGGCTCAGTGAAAACCATGACCCTTTAACCCCACAGTAAACATTGAAAATGTTATTGCCTCATGCTTAATTAGTTGCAAATATCATTATTAGTATATGCTCTGAGCTACTTAAAAATGGATGGCGGGCCACAAATGGCCCTCGGGACTTATTTTGAGACACTTGATGTCGATGTATAATACGCGACCATTTATCCCTCTTCCCGGGGATGTTGAACAGGTGCACAAGGATCACCCAAGCACCGAGGAGGCTTACAACTTCTTCACGCTCAACTTCGAACCGGAGGCCGAACCTGAGGCCGAGGAGAGCGCCGGCGCCAAGAGTCCCAAGCAAAAGAAAGCGGCCGAGGACAGCAGTCAAGAGGCCGAGGAGATTGATGAACCCAGACGGGACCAAGACCAAGATCACGTAAGATGTGCTTGGATAACTTGCTTTACTTTAACATCCAGTTTATTCGGGAAGCTAACGGAGAGGGTCCCTGCTGGCCCTACTTTTATAAATGTTGCAGCGTGATGTTACTTGTTCCACGTCTGTCACCGCAAACCCAAACTCCTGACCTACTTGCTGCAGAGATGTAATTTTTCAAATATGCTCTTGGGATGAAGCATACTTTCCTTAGAAGAAAAATCCAGTATCAGCTTTAATCTACTTTCATATTTTACTAAATGACGACCAAGCCTACCCAATCAAACGTTTCTACACACAAGTGAGAAACTGATAACGGCGGTTTGGATCTGAATAATTCTTTGTCCCCGCTCCCCGCTTTTAGAACGAGGAAGAGCCTCTCATGCAAGACGACGGCAACGTCTTTGTCATCGAACAAACGGCCAAGGACTTTGTGGAAGTCAGGAGCGCCGAATACATCGGCCTGCGGGCGCTCGCTCTGCGCCAACGCGAGCTGGTCTACGCGCCCAGTTCTCGGACGGGTATGTTTGACTAAAATGGGTAAGCGCGCATGCCGGGTATCAGGACGTATGCCTTGGTTTTCCGTTTGACTCGTTTATTAATTGTGGTCTTTTGACATAAACACACCATCATAAACTTGGTGGAGGGTACGCAACTTCGGGAATTTATGACAAAACGAACTCCAGCTGTATCGCGAGGAAAATGAGAAGCAACTGCTTGGAGCCCATTGGACTTTACCTGGCGCTGCGTTCACTGACTGCTCACAATGTGGGAAATCTTAAACACTTAACCCGCAACAAATATAAAATTTACGGATGTGAACACAAGAAAATATGAAGATTTTAGGAAGATGAGATTTTTTTTTTTGCTAAAATTTTTACATTGTCAGCAAACTGTTGGTGCGTCTTATACATGGTGACATAGAAAACACCAGAATTCAACCCTAAAATTAAGGGTGTGTCCCATACACTTGCGCGTCCTGTTTTGGGGCAATTAGGGTATTTCCTATTGTTTTCTATATTGTGAATTTTCACAATATGTGTTCCCTGTCATGAACTCTTTTGGAAAAAAAGAAAAAAAAGGTTTCCCATCTCCGTCTCGTAGTGCCGATCTCAGCAAAACTACCCGCAAACACGAGGCCTCGCTTCCTGGAGGACGAGGGGCTTTACGTAGGCGAGCGGCCTGTGGTGACGCCCGCCAACGAGAACGTTCTGGAGAACCGTATCTTGAAGATGGAGGAGGTGAGGTCGCCACACGTCGTGGCGCTACCTTCCTTCTTTGTAATTATTTTTCTTCTTCTATTCCACTCAGGGAGCCAAGTGGTTCGGGGACGACGGCAGGATTTTCGCTTTGCCGGACCCCATCAAAGAATCCGCCACCAGGCCGCCGCTCATCCATATGGAGGACGACCTGGACCCCTCCCTGCAAACCGTGTACAGAAAGGTCAGCTGTTTTCCAAAATTTCTTGTTTGGAATATTTCCTAAATTCCCTCTATTTAAGGAATATCTATCCGGAAAAAATCCTAGGAAATTTCCCTTTAGCACTGCTCCATCTAGTGGATGCAAAACGCAACGCCAGCCACTACTGTAGCTTCTATTCTATGCGCCTTATAATATGAAAACAGTTTTAAAATAGGCCATACTTTAGAGGTGTTCCTTGTAATCCGGTGCATCTTATAGTGCATAAAATACGGTATGGGAAAATGCAAGTGATTTATTTGTACTCACCTACACCAATACATGTTAAAATACGTGCTACATAATAATTTTAATTTCCCAAATTCGGCGTCACGGTCTTCCCCAGGCAATCAATTCCAAGCACACGCAACAGTACGTCGCCGATGCGGCGGATCCCAAAGAAGGCTACCAGCTGGACGTGGACGTGTCGGGACTCATCTTCTCCCATCACCCGCTCTTCAGTCGCGAGCACGTGCTGGCCTCGCGTCTGGCCCAGCTCTTCGACCAGTACCTCAACCGACAGCGCAACAACCTCGCCGAGCACCTCACGGATAAGGTATATCCGTGCGGTTCAGCCATAGTTGCTTCATGTTCCAATCAATTAGCTCATAATCCGAAAAGAAAAATGCACTATTCCTCTCGCAGCATTTGCTTCTGTTGTCCGGTAATTTATGCTCGCCTCCAGAATATTTTTCAGGTGTTCTATGGCGATTTTTATGACGTGTTCATCTGAAGATATATCATGTCAGATCATCTGTGTTATTTTTCTGATGGTAAATTGCATGACTAGAGAATATGTGCATTTGGATTAAACTTCCCAAAATAAGGACATACAAGGTTTTGTAATGGAGTTGCTAAAGTGCAAATAAACCACAAGTTGTTTCATGTTCCAATTCATTTGCTCTTTCTTTGAAAAGAAAATCTACACTTCCTGTCACGGCATTAAAAAGCATTACTTTGGATTTACTGAAACACCTGAAAATCATGAGAGCTGCTGAGCTAAATCATGGAATTAATTGCAAAGACCATGTTTATAAAATAAAAGGCAAGTTTTGTATTTAAAAAAAAATTACATGCATCATTTCACATAAAAAAGCATGATTTTGGTTAAGTGACCATTCTGGTGCTGAATCAAAAATTAAATTAAAAAAAAAAAAAAAAAGGAAATGCTGGAAACAAACATTTTTTTGCTGGTGAAAGATCCCTCAGAAGTACTCTATACGTTGAAATACGGCTTCTATTATCATTGGAATATATTGATGACATTTCAGTTCTACCCGTGTCTGTGTCCTGCAGTTGAACGGGTTGAGGAACACCATGAGGAACATGCTGGAGATCCACAGCGAGCAGAGCCTCTCCCAAGCCATGCAGCAACGGATCGTGGAGTACAGCGTGGAGGTCAAGTGAGTGAAGTCAGTTTGACGTTGCATCTCGGCATATTTTTTTCACCGATCTCGCCGCAGGAACACGCGGCAGCTGCGGGATGGCGAGCAGGACAAGGACAGGACGCTGCTGAAAAACCTGATCAAAGTCTGGAAGGAGCTCAAGGCCCTCAGAGAGTTCCAGAGGTTCACCAACACGCCTTACAAGCTCTATCTAAGACGGTAATTTTTTTCCCTCTCTACTTTGTACTTTAATTGGCCATTCTGAACACTTGTTTTTATTACTACCACTGCTCTCGTTTGCCTGTGTCCCTGCGTCCTAGACGCATAATTTTTGACAGGGATGTATACTTTCAAAAGAATGTCCATCCGTCGGACGCATCATTTTTGACATAATCATTGCCCATTTACCCCTCTATTCAGCAAAACATGCGCACTTATGAACATTTTTGACAACTTTGGCCACTATACGTTTTGATCTCTTGGGTCACGTTGTTTTCTTTCCACCCAAGATCTTGTTGCCGCGGGATTTCGTATGCAGGATATCGTTAGTGAAACATGCCACCAAAAAGTGCTATCTTTAGGCCAGAAATTGTTTTTTTTTTTAAAGTATCAGTGGCTATTCAAATACTACACAATCAGGTAACAAATATCCAGGAAGTAAAGAGTGAAATCAAAATGCTTTGGAAGATCGAGAAGAGGAACAAAACTGACATGTTTAAGCTAAACAAACAAACACTCAAAGTAAAAAACAAGACTTTTCCGCTGAAAAAATGTTTACTGTGACATTTGTCAATATCTGTTGTTGGTTTTTCCTCACATCTTGTAAATGCAGTTTGAACCTTAGAATAACTTTGTCCCTTTTATTTGGACTTAATTTTTGGACTCCAAACTTTCTTTTGGGACCCTTAGCTTTTTTAGTTTTACGAGCCCCGGGGACCCAACATTTTCCCAAGGTCAAATGAGCACCGAATACTTACTTTTGTCCTGTTATCTATGTTTATTCCATCACGCAAACTATTTTTCTTTCTCCAGGGAGAACGTGGACCGCCAGTCGGATGAGCGCGAGTACGAGAAGGACATTTTGTCCGAGGTGTGGGAGCTGGAGGCCGAGAGCGAGGTGGAGTACCAAAAGAAAATGGCAGAGTACAAGCAGCAGCTGGATGAGTGGAAGGCCTGGAGGAGGAAACAGGTGGGCGCCCATCTTGCCGTACTTGTTCTAACTGTCCTCAAACTTTTGGTGAATGGTGAAGAACAGAAACATTGACCCACATTTACAATCAAACATTTCCTGCGTATGCTAGATGTCTCTATCCGATCAAATCATCATCCCTCTTACTTTCTTCCCTACAGAAATCCAAGAAGAAAAAGAAACGAAAGAAGAAAAAAGGACAAACTCAGGACGAAACGGAGGAAGAAGACCAAGAGGCCAGCGAATGCGAAGGGCCCGCCGACGAAGAACCCCCCAAACCGGAGCCCCCGCAAAAGCCGGACATTGACGTCATCGAGCAGCAGGTCCGCGAGAAAGCGGCGAGAATTCGCCGCAGGCCTGGAGAGGCCATCTTGATTCCCGAGCTGACCGCTTCCGGAAAGATCTCCGAGTGGGAACTTTGCCCCAGGTATCAGGACCGCCATCGTTGCGGAAGTTGCCAGTCAAATGTTTATTCTTTTTCAGTGGGTTGATTTCGATGCAGATTTTAAGAGAAACTTTATTATGCGTGGCCATGTGTAAAACAAAGGATGGAAATATAAGTAAACAAAAAATCATGGAAGAACTAATAAATATTTGCGTTCATAATGATTTGACGATATTTTTCCCGCCCTCTTTTTTTCCAGGGGTGAAGTTGCTCGTCGAGAGGACGTAGCCAGACGCTCCGTGTTTGTCAAGATTCTGTACAACGACAAAGAAGTGACGCAGACCAACAGCCGCGTGCTCACTTCCGACTTCAGGGTGCACTTTGGGCAGATTTTCAACCTGAAGATTGTCAACTGTCCCCGAAGTATTACCTTACAGGTACAGTATTTGCTTATACATTTTGCAAACTATACACATTGCATTTTTTTTCCTAGCTTTGTAAATGCTTTTTGAGTCAGAATAATTGAAGTTATTTATGAACTTTTTTTTTTTTCTTCAAGCGCTCAAATTGTTCAGTGGCATCAGTTCTATCCATTAGTTCAATTTATTAACACCCACAAAAAAAGTGAAAAATGGTATGGTCTGTCTTTGTAATCTGTGATGTGACTGACACTTAAAGACATAGCCGTTAGCTGCTCTCTACCACCACCTACTGTCTTGAGGTGAAACACAAGTCAACAGAGAATTTTCTGTTTGCTGAAATAGTTTGACTCAAAGGAATCTTGCAAAAATCGCAGGAAATGAATGTAATAAATGCTATTAAAATGCACCTAAAAAATTGCAATTATAATGGTTTGAGATGTTTCAAAATTTGGACAATGATTATTTTTGTAAACAAAATCTTGCACGTCCAGCTGCAATCACGTAGAAATGTCACAACCGTTGTATTTTGATTTGGTTTTAATAATCTGCTCGGAATTTCAGATCCCTCGTGTTTTTTACCCCATTGATTCTTTCATGATATCATTAAAAAAAAAAAAAATCAAAGGAATTTCCATGATTCGTAACATAATGCTTAAACTTGCTCCAAAACATTTCCCTTCTTTATTTAGGGATTTATTTTATTTTTTTTACACTTTTTACACTTTTGTTTTATACGTTTGTTTGTTTTACTAGACTTCATAGCCCTGCCTTACTTTGGATAATTTATATTTTGGCCTGTTTTACTGCCACTTCCCCAGCTATGTACAGTATTTGTTAGATATTTTTTTTTTCTAATGTGTTTTCGCTGTGCAGATCTTTGAGGAAATGGGCTCATCATGCTGGCTCCTGGCACAAGTCTACGTGCCCGTGCCGCATTCCTCGGTGTTGCCCAGCAACGCCACCATCGAGGAGTTTGAGTTCAGTAGCAACCAGAGGGTGATGTTTGACCATGAGGGCGTGGGCAGTGGTCAGTATCGCGCTTTTATAGTGTCTCTATTAGCAAGTTTTAGTTTACATTTGTCTTCATTTATTATCTTATCATATTTTCCGTAATATAAGGTGCACCTAAACTAAAGGCCTTCAATTCTCCCAAAGGCTGACAGTGTGCCCTACAATCTGGTGCACATCATATAGCCCATGAATCGTAGCCACTACTGTAGCTTCTATTCTATGCGCCTTGTACTGCGGTGCGCTCTATATATGAAAACAAAATAGGCCATTCGATGAAGGTGCGCCTTATAATCTGGTGCCCCTTAGAGTGCGAGAAATACGATACTTATATTCTTGGTGTATTTTGATTTCAAGTGCAATATTGCTGATATCTTTTCCCACCATTATTTCCTTTTCATACACAGATGTTCCGCTCTCCTTTACGGCGGAAGACAGCAACAACGTGGTCCTGTTGACCTCCGGTAAGGTGTCGTGCTGCGTTTCCTGGGGCGTCGGCGAGAACGACGTGCCGCTCGCTCCTCCCATGTCTCAGCATCCCGCCGGCCTTCGCGGGTATCCTCATACACTTTTCCTTTTTTGATTTGCGACAACGAAATTGTTCCTATTTGCCTAAGTAGCAGAACACGGAAATATATAATTTTTGGGGGGCAACGTTAAATGATTTTCTTTAAAGTTGAAAACGAAGTAGATTTCATTACTTTCGTCGCTCTTATAATAGAACTTGACTGGTTAAGGAATAGCTTTTCATTTCAGCAGAGGCCACCTCCTAATATTGCCAATTTAACAATTTTCAGCTCTGTGCAACTTATAAAAGCACTCCTATGCAAATTTATTGGAACTGCATTTTAACAAAAATTACATAAAAAAAAATCATACTTTCATCATTAGATTCGTTTTAAAATATGATATTAATATGAACCTAATATGTAAGGAGATAAATTTAAAAAACTGCGGGAAAATGATTTACATATTAATTTAGAACATTGTGTAAAGGAGTGGTGTCCAAAACTTTCCTTTTGAGGACTTCACAAAAAAGACATAAGGGCCACACACACACACACACACTCACACACACACACACACACACACACACACACACACACACACACACAGGCACAGTGAATAGCACGTCCGCCTCACAGTTAAAAGGACCCGAGTTCAAATCCAAAATGTATTTCTAACATATGCCTTGGGCTGCAAAAATGTGGACTTGGGCCATTCCGGGTTCGATACCTCAGCTGGATTACATTTTTTTTCCCCCCCAGTGGCGTCAGTCATTTTGACGGCCTCCCCCACATCGGATCCTCCGGCGACGTGAAAAAAATGGGCGAGTGGGCCACGCAGTCTCGACTGGATCCCAACGATCCCAAAAATGCCTCCATCATGCAGTTGCTTAAAGTATGCAAACAAACTAAAAGCAAACTGCCTCACGTGCATGATTTACTTGACCTTCATTTTTGTGCGTTTGTGCCAGGTGGCCAGCAGCGGCGAGGTGACGACTCCCGACTACTTCCGCCTGGAGCAGCTGCAGGAGGAGTTCAACTTTGCCAGCGACGAGGACCTGGCGTGTTCCCGCCGCTTCCGCCTGCTGACGCTCCGGCAACAGGAAGTGCCAGAGTTTCGCAACTTCAAGTGCGTCCCCTCTCGGGAGAGAGAGGTCACAGAAAAAGTCTTTCAGGTAACAGAATTCTTTTTTTTTTTTTTTTGTCATTTTACAAAACGATTTTTCATGTGTTAATGATTTACTTACAATTGCATGATTTGGGGGGAAAAAAAAATCTAAAATAACATTCGCAGGACTACGAGAAGAGGCTGAAGGAAGGCGAGATCATCGACACCAAAGAGCATCTGGATTCCCACCGAGCCTTGGTGGCCAAATACCTCCAAAAGGTAATCGAGCAAAACTCCATCAAGATGTCACCTCAACTATTATCGTTACATTTTCTGCTTGCGTGTGTTTTTTATGTCTTTAAATCCATTTTGAATGTGTTTAAAAAGCTTCAAGAGTATGTGATGGTTTTCCATTTTTGTTAAACACTTATTAGGTATCACCCATTGTGGTTGCATATGAAATGTATTGCATACAACAAATGGAAATTGACAGTAATTTTTCCCCGCAGATCCGTGAGGCGGTCATCCACAGGTTCCTGCTTGCCAGCCATCACTTCCTGTTGTCCGACATGGTCATCGAAGAGGAGATGCCTTGTTTTGGGTAACCCATTCCAAAAATGCCGATTGCACTTTAACTCACCGTTTTAGCTCACTAGACACTTTTCTTAGTGTTTTGGAGACAAAGTATACTTCCAGGTGATGAAAATATGATTTTCTTTTGGGTTCTGTCCCAAAAATGGGACATAAATCAGTTCGAAACATCGTTATTTCAAGTATGACCCATACGAACCGGTACCAGTTGATACGCGGACCGGTACCGGGCCACGGACCGGCGCTTGGGGACCTCTGGTCTAATACTAGGTTTGGCTTCCATCACCAATAACGATACATTGACAAAAGGCCCGATACCGCTCTCCGATCCCTAGTAACAAATATTCTATATTTGATCTACAAATCAAATAGATTGTGTTGAATAGAAAAACAAAATGTTTGAGATCAGACTATGCAGAATTGCGTCTCCCTTCTAAAGCAAATTCTTTCACATGACATCATCATCTTTTTGATTGACACTTCACACATTCGGTTTAGGGACGTTGAAATGGATCAAAATCGCTGTTTCCCGTTTTGTAAATGCCACCTGGAAGTATGCGGGTCCTCATAGTGAAATGCACCTTTCTGTTGTGTGTTTGTAATGCACGCCCCGAGCTCTAATTCCATTTTCTGTCTCGTATTTCCTCTGCATGCTTTTTTTTTCTAACTCTTAACAAAAAAAAAAAACAAAACGTAAAAAAAAAACGAAAAAGGGCAGCACATTTACAAAGAGTACCAGATCGCCACCTTCGAGAAGGCAGGGAGTTTTTAGAGCTGAGGAGTCCAAAGACAATAGCTGGCAGGGCAGAGTTGCTCATGTAAGTACCAAGTGGATCCCAAAGGCTTTTATTTATTTATTTATTTATTCATTTATTTATTTACAACTCTGGGACCAGTCATGGCACTATTTAGGACCAGTTTGAAAGTAGGTTTTCTGAATTTTTTTTCCCCTCAATATTAGTGTATTTTGATCATGCTTTCTTGTTGTGTTTACCCAGCAATGTGACAAGATATATAAAAAAGAAAAATGAAGGTTAAAAATCAAAAGTGGCTACTTTAACCTGAGTACGTCGCAGAAAACCAGATGAAGCGTTTTGAAGGAATCGGGCCTTTTGTGTGAACGCTTTTCTATTATGTTTTCTTTTGAAAATCTGGTAAAAAAAAATCAAATTACAGTAAACCATATAAGTTTGTTATTTCTCATCGTCCGTCTTATGATTTGACAAAGCTCAAAATATCCACCAAGTTTTCAGAGCAGGTCAAAGTTCTGAGTTCTCAACTAGGTCAGATTCAAGATTTATTCGTGACAAAAGCAGTGTGCGCAACATGATAGATCAAACACCCAAAGCACAGTATTTTCCGCACTTAAAGGTGCTTCGGATTAAAAGGCGCATCTTCAACAAATGGCCTATTTTTTAAACTTTTCATATATAAGGTCCACCGTATCATAAGGCGCATAGAATAGAAGCTACAGTAGTGACTGGGGTTGCATTATGTATCCACTAGATGGAGCTGCGCTAAAGTGAATCAAGACAAAACAAATAAGTCAGTCAAACTCTAATAGACAATCAGATATTAAGAATAAATATTTTTCGTGAAAAGTACGAAAAAATACCTCCATTACATTAAAATACTGTTTCCATCAATGCCAAGACCAATCAAGAATCTAAAAGAATAGAATCATGGTTATATCCAGTATTAAACTTCCATGTTTTTATCAAGTTGCAAATGAATTAAATTGAAGAATTTACATTGCGATTAAATAATTTTTAAAATCATTTTTCATGATAAGGCGCACTTTCAGCTTTTGACAAAATTGAAGGCTTTTAGGTGTGCCTTTCAGTGCAGAAAATACAGCAATCAATTGTTTGTGTGTGTGTGTGCGTGGATTTATTTATGGGGGTATTTTTTGTTGTTGTTTTTTTTAGAAACTTCCACAAAGATGGCGACCACTTGTCACATTGCTAATTTGTCTCTGCTTTTTCTTTTTTTTTTTTTTTTCTCTGCTATACATTTTAAACAGTGGTGCCGGTCCAGGGTATGTTAAGTTCTGATTTCGCCCCCTTTCCCAACTAGCTTGAACTGCAGTTTAGTCCTAGCGGTAGATTTTAGTATTCACTCCCGCCATGGCTTTGCTAAGATTTTTTTTTCTCTCAAATTTAGCTAAAAATTGATCAATAATGTTTCATTTTTCCTTACATTTTCTAACGCTCGTGATTCTCAGCCCAATTTTCTAACTGAGGTCACCATCAGAATCCTGGTTTTGAATGAAATCCCAAATGTCGTCCAAGCAAATAATTCTTGCATCATTTTCAAGTTCAACTATGGCCAAATGCCTGGCGGGACTGAGCAGTGTAATCCTCTTTGTGTTTGTTTCTGTGAAGACAATCTGTCCTTGCATGTAGCTCAGGGGTGTCTAAACGTTTTATTTTGAAAATTTGCCGCATCACTGATTTCTGTTGACGATTTTCGGAATTTTATGATTTTTATAGTTCCTTTGCAACTATAAAAAAAAAAAATGTAGGACAGGTCAAACTTTGGACACCCCTGATGTAGGTTGATGTGATGGTACTGGTACCCAGTGGATGTTTTGTGGGGGACAATCAGGATTCTGGGCCTCAACCTCTTCCACCTGGCTGAGCCCAAGCGTCCTCTCAAGCCTCAGAGGAAGGAGAGGAAAAAGGTCACGGCTCAAAATTTGTCCGACGGAGACATCAAGCTGCTGGTCAACATCCTGCGGGCCTACGACATCCCCGTTCGCCGCTCGCAGAGCAGGTCAGCGCCCCGCCCCCGCCCCCTCCCCCATCCTTCTTTTTATCAACAATCACTTTTTTTCTGGTTAATACTTGCACCAAACAACGGAAAATGCAGCACAAAACACGAGCGAATATCACTTATTAGATCCAATGCTAGTGGCTGATTTTATGATGAACATTGCTGCCATCTAGTGGCCGAAAGGTCGGTTACAATTTTCGCCACCTAAAGCAAAGAAAAATGACACGCACTAATCGAAACTTTTATTCATTAACAGTCCGTGAAATTAAGAAAAAACACTGAATTCGAGTTTTTTTTCCATAATTTTGACAAGTATTGTGCATTCAATACAAAAATATAATGAAAAATTACACACTTATTCCAAATATCAAATTCAAATGCAGATATTGATGTTTGTATTTGAGCATTTTTAGTCTTTTAGTACCTTGCTTTTGTGATGACCTCTGCTGCCATCTAGTGGCTGAATACCTAAAACAGAAAGACCGCTTTATTGTATTCGTTTTGAATTCAGGAAATGTTTAAATTAAGACAAAACATTGAATTAATTAAGGCTGTTTTCAAGCTTTTGACTGCGACTGCCCATTCAATACAAAAATAGCGTTTAGAAAAAAAATACACACCCACGCAAAACCTGTCGTTTGCATTTCAGCAAAGCGGGGCCGAGCGCCGTGCAGGCCAGCGACTGGCTGGTCAACCAGGTAGGACGCCTTAAGTCCGGCGGGGCGACCCGCGGGGGTCGCCCACACGCTTCCGTTTTTCAGGTCCAGGTGCGTCCCTTCGTGGAGGTCTCCTTCCAGCGCAAGGTGTTCCAGACCAGCACGGCGGACGGGCCCAACCCCAGCTGGAACGAGGAGCTGCGGCTGCCATTCCGGTAAGCTCCCCCGCCCCGCTGTCCGGCCCGGGAACGCAAAGCGGAACTTTTGCCGCCCCGGCAGCGCGCCCAACGGAGACTACAGCATCGCCAGCCTGCAGTCGGTCAAGGACGAAGTCTTCATCAACATCTTCGACGAGGTGCTTCACGAAATGGGAGGGGTGAGTCCCGGCGGGTCCCGATGCGGCGAGCGAGCGGCGGACCGTGAGCGCCGCGGTCTCGGCAGGATGACAAAGACAAAGGCAAAACGCTGCACACGCGGCTGGAGAAGCACTGGCTGGGATCCGTCAACATTCCCTTCAGCACCATCTACGCGCAGGCCAGGGTCAGTCGCGCGCGGTAGCGGTCAAAAGTTTGGAAACGCCTTCGCATGCCTCTCAAACCTTTTTTTTGCCCCTTTATTGCCGTATACATACAATTGAATAACAACATTGGGAGCGTTGCCTCAATTAGTGCATGGAAAACAAACACTAAACAGATTAAGGGAAGAAATGTTATGGGTTCAAAGTCTGAATTTCATAACATGCATTTTCAATAGAAATTTGAGTCCAAAATGAATGTTCATTATGTAGTTTTTACTGTTATATACATTTATTATTTCTACACGTATTTTTTCTACACGTGAATGTAAAATATGTGATGCAATGACAAGACATTTTGTTATATTTCGTATCGCGCATCCCTAGACAAATTATTAGATCATAAAAAATTAAAAATAATCCCCAAAAAAGACAAAAACACACAAATTTAAATAATAAAAAAGTAAAAATAATCCCCAAAAAAGACAAAAAACACACACATTTAAATGAAATGAATGACTTGAGAAAGACTAAATAAAAATCACTGGGCCGAGGTATGGGAAACAATATTCACAATAAAAAAAAACGTGGCTGGAACGTTCTTAGGCAAAAGATTTCCGAAAAATGAAAATAAAGGCCAAAATGGACAAAAGCACACAAACGCGGCCCGATGACGTTTCCGTGGACTTTGCGCGGGCAGATCGACGGCACGTTCAAGGTGAAGACGCCGGCGGTGCTGCTGGGCTACAGCGCGGAGCGGGGCCACGCCCACGGGGGCCCCGTCTACGAGAGCGCCCAGAGCCTCTGCCGGGGAGCCTTCATCACGCTCTTCATCACCATCGAGCCCCAGCTGCTGCCCGGCGACTCCATCAGGGAGAAGGTGTCCCCCCGCCGCCGACCCCGCCGCCGCCGTAGCGACCTCCTTTCTTCAAATAGTGGCCAGGGACTCACGCAAATATATCTTCCTTTACACTTTGGGTTTTTTTTTTTTTTTTTTTTAAATTCCTTTACTATTGCTTGTATGTATTTTTCTGATGGGGGGAAAAAATTTAAATTTGAGTTAAAAAAAAAAAAAATTCCCTGGGATCAAAAATCATCAATTTATGTGATTTTATTTTATTTTATTTTTTTTAAGTACTGTCATAAGGTAGATTTAATGCAGGAAAATTTAAAAAATGATTTACACTGTTGGACTGACCTGTGCGTATTTTTTAGGGGGAAAAAATAAATAAATAAAATAATAAAAAAAAAAAATATATATATATATATATATATATATATATATGACATTTTTTAAGTTTTTTTTTTTTTTTTTTTTTTTTTTTTTTTTTTTTTTTTTTTTTATATTTTCTAATATATGTGATCCCCGATTCACTTGTAAAAATGTAAAAATGCGAAACGATTTTGCATCCTTTCAAACTATAGTATAGCGCCAACTACTGGAGAGGAGGACTTGTCCAATGTCAAATTTGGATTTATCGCAGGTATTTGAATGCATTCGAATCAAAAAATCCCTGGCCGCTATTTTGGAACTCTGTCCTGCATTTCTGACATTTTTAACACTTTTGTTTGCATGTTTATGTTTCAATACCAGGGATGATTTTTTTTTTTTTTTTTATGGAGTCCATTGTTTTGAATCTTTCTCCCGTAGTTCCCACGCTATCATTCATTTGTGTTTTTTTTCCGCCCTGCATGATCTAGATAAAGGAACTCAAGGTAACGGTCGGCCGCGGTCGCGCAACTCGGCCCCCGTCCCTCCGCCCTGACCTCTGACCTTTGTCGCGCCCAGTTCGACAGCCAAGAGGACGAGCGTCTGCTGCGGGCGGCCGAGCGCTTCGAGCGCGTGGCGGCCAACGAGTTCCCGGGCCGGCCGTGCGCCACCACCGTGGTGGACCTCAACGGCAAGACCGTCTTCATCACGCGCTACATCCGCCCGCTCAACCCGCCGCAGGAATTGCTGGCCGACCAATCCCAGGAGGCCGCGGTGAGGCCCCCGCGACCCGGGCCCGCCCCGCTTCTGCTTTCCAACGCCCTTTTCCGTCCTCCCAGGCTCGAGTGGCGCGCTTCGTCTCGCTCATCCCGTCCCTGCCCGACAGAGTCTCCTTTGCCGGCATCTGTGACCTTTGGAGCACTTGCGATGTCAGTATACTTCGTATCGCAAACGGTCCTCAACAGATTGGCGTTAGGTTGCAAATTATGCACATTTATGGACATTTCTTTTTTTTTTTGACATCACAAAAGAAACACTAGGGAGCTGAAATTTTATGCCGTTATATTTGTGCCACAATTACGAGCGCGCGAAAAAAAATTGGAGCGAGCGAAAACAGATTTTGAGAGCAAGAAAAAAACGATTGAGCGCGTCATGATAAGAGTTTGAGCGCGCGCCGATGGAGTTTGAACTCCGAAAAAGAAATCGCTCGCTCAAAATTCCTTTTCGCTCGCTCGGGATAGCGCTCGCGAGATGTTGAGCGCGAGAATGCTATTGCGAGCGAGCGTTCTGACATTTCCATGTGATTGCAGCTGGCCGTGCAAGATTTTCTGTACAAAAATCATCATCGTCCAAATTTTGGACCATTCTAATTTGAACTCAAACGATGTCAGCCAACAGAAAATTCTTTGTTGACTTGTGTTTCACCCCAAGACAGTAGGTGGCGGTAGACACCTGTTAGTGGCTATGCCTTAAAGTGTCATTATCACGTCAAAGGCCACACAGACAGATCATACTAGTTTCCATTGGTTGAAGGAAAAAGTATATTCATAATTCATTTTTATTTTATTTTTTTCACTTTTTTTTAACCATTAACCCCCCCCCCCCCCCCAGCAATTCTTGACATTGCTGGCGGGCGATGAAGAGGAGCACGCCGTGCTGCTGTGCAACTACTTCCTGTTCCTGGGCAAGAAGGCGTGGCTGATCATCGGCACGGCCATACCGGAGGTGAGCTCGCCATTTTTCGGATCAGCAAAATGACTTCATAATTAGAAAATCATTTTTCTTCCCCTCGCAAGCGCGCGCCGGCGCTACAAGAATGAAGTACTAGTGTGATTAGGTACTCCAGTACCTAAAGTAATCTATTACTTAACCCTTCTGCAGTATTTTGACCATTTTTTTGGTCATTTTTTTCCTGGTCATTCTGACTAGCACTCCTGGTATGGTGACATTTTGTCACCGCCTGGGTGAAATTTCAGCTCCTTAGTTTTTTCTTTCAATGCTTTCCCTCTGATGTTTACATGCTATGTTTACATGCTCCTTTAGCCAATGAATGAAATATTCATGTACAAAGCTTGTGCTTAATATCCCAAAAAAGTCGTCGATAAATTGCTGCTGCGCCTACTTTGGCCCCTCGGGGGCAGCGTGGCGCACGCTCGGAGCAAAAGCGAGGCAGAAGGTACGACCGTTTTTGTTTCGGAGGGCTCGAGCGCTTACGTGCTGACGCTGGAGCAAGGGCGCTACCTGATCTGGAACCCCAGCGGCGGGCAGTGCTACGGCCAGTACGACACCTTCTGCCCCCTGCAGGCCGTCGGCTGCCTGGTCAACGCCGACAACGTCAGTAAGCGGCGTGACTTAAAAAAAAAACAAAACAAGTCAAACGTAAACGGGGGTGGTCCGGCGCCAGGTGTGGCTGAACATCCAAGAGCAGGCGTCGCCCATGAGGATCAGCCTGGACGTGAGCCGGCCCAACGGCTGGAGGCCCTTCTTCACGCGATCCTTTGCGCATCCCGGCCTCTCCAGCGTGCAGGTGAGCGGCGAGCCGGCGCGCACGCCGGGCGCCGCTTACTTCCCGCGCGCCGCTTACTTCCCGCGCGCCGCTTCCT
This sequence comes from Hippichthys cyanospilos, assembly GCF_059441005.1. NCBI lineage: Eukaryota > Metazoa > Chordata > Actinopteri > Syngnathiformes > Syngnathidae > Hippichthys > Hippichthys cyanospilos. The sequence goes on along the minus strand of NC_142378.1, from coordinate 4,628,388 downwards.
TCCCGCGCGCCGCTTACTTCCCGTGCGCGCGACGGCGCCAGCCCCAAGAACTGGTGTACCGAGCCTCGGACAAAGCCAACGCCGTCCAGCTGCAGGACAGGTGAGCGGGACGCCGATAACACATTGAGCCCACATTGGGCTATATTGGGCTCCATTTTTTTTCTTCATATACATCCTTGCCCCTTTTAAAATCCTAACCCTAGTATTAAAAGGCTTTTTTTGTTTGTTCGTTTTTAGAAAAAAAGCAGTATATAAATGGTCGTTTATTTTTTTAACAAAAAAAAGAAAAGCCTGACTGTACATGGTCATTTTTTTTCACAAAAAAAGGCTTACTATGTTTTTGTTTTGTTTTTAGAAAAAAGCAGTGTAGGGTTAGGGTTAGCGAGGGTTAGGGTTAGGGTTTTGTCATTTATTTTTTTAACAAAAACGAATAAATAAAAGCCTTACTATACATGGTCAATGTTTTTTTTTTTTAACAAAAAAAGGCTTACTATGTTTTTGTTTTGTTTTTAGAAAAAAGCAGTGTAGGGTTAGGGTTAGCAAGGGTTAGGGTTAGGGTTTTGTCATTTATTTTTTTAACAAAAACGAATAAATAAAAGCCTTACTATACATGGTCAATGTTTTTTTTTTTAACAAAAAAAGGCTTACTATGTTTTTATTTTGTTTTTAGAAAATAGCACTATAAGAATGGTCGTTTATTTTTTTTCAACCCAAAAAAAAGCCTTACTTAACTTGGTCTTCTTTTGAGAGGAAAAAAGCCTGAAAATCGTGTTTAAAAAAGTAAAAAAAAAAAAAAAGGCCCGCCCAAGTTTCGAAGCCTGATTCGAAAACCTCACTCGAGCCCGGCGGTAAGCGCTCGCGTTTGTCTCTGGAGGCTGGAGAAGGTCCTGCGCGACAAGCTGATGGAGTGGCGCCCCCAGCGGCCCACCCGCTGGAACCGCTACTGCGGCGCCGCCCTCAAGCGCTTCCTGCCCAGCCTGGAGCAGCAGAGCGGCGCCCGCGACCTGGCCGAGGCCCACCGCCTGGAGCTGCAAAACCTGCTGGCCGACAACCGGGTGAGCGGCCCTCGCTCGGGACCGGCCCGGCGGCCGAGCGTCCCTCCCGCCCGGCGGCCGAGCGTCCCTCCCGCCCGGCGGCTGAGCGTCCCTCCCGTCCCGCAGATCTCGGGGTTCCCGCTGCACGCGGCCTTCTCGGAGATCGGCCCCGTGGTGGAGGCGGTGCACAGCACGGGGGTGCACACCATTCAGACGGCCAACGTGGAGTTCGCCCTGGCCGTCTACGTGCACCCGTACCCCAACAACGTGCTGTCCGTTTGGGTGTACCTGGCCTCGCTGGTGCGCCCGTGACGCCGCGCCCCCGAAACGCAAACCGAGGACCTTTTCTTCCCACGCCTTACTCTACGTCCGAAGGCCTTGGCCTGGTATGGCGTGGAACTGGATAAACGACTTGGTTTTTTTTTTTGGCTCGTCATTTTATGGACTTTTTATAAAGCGGTAAATAAACATTGCGACATGTGGGGCCTCTTCAAACGGCATTCTTCGTCTTTCTTTTGGGGGGGGGCTTTTGATAAATTGGCGTTTTCCTGGCATAAAAAAGCCTTACTATAAGTGGTCATTTTTTGACAAAAATAAAAGCTTTACTGTTCTCATGAAGTTTTTATGAATAAATGCCTTACAATAAATTTTGTTGCGCATCCCCAGAAAAAAAATGCCTTACTATAAATGGTCTTTTTTTTTTTTGAAAAAAAGCTTTATATTCATCTTTTTTTGTGTTTGGACAAAAATGCCTTATACAGGAAAAATAAGATAATTTTGGGAGGTAAAAACATGATTGTTGCTTTGCAATTTTCAAAAAATAATTAGTGATATCAAAATAAAACAAAGCTTATAATTGGTCGATTGACAAAAAAAAAAAGCCTTACATGGTCATTTTTTTAAAAGCCATATTATTCATAATCTTTTTTTGTGTGTGGAAACAAAGCCTGATACAAGGTTGTTTTCTCAGGGAAAAAAAAAGCCTTACTATACATGTTAATTTGGGGGGGGGGGGGGGGGGGGGGGGGGGGGGGGTGGTTGTTGCTTCCTTCAATATGAATCAAATTTTATATATATATAATGTTTTTTTGTTTTAAAGTAACAAGCCATTGTTGTTGCACAACTTTATTGTCATGATACAATTTCTGTCACATTTTTCTGTCAAAATATGGACTTTATTCCCTCGTGTTTTCCCTGAACAACACAACAACAAAACCGCACGCTTCTTTGTAACATTCCAATTTTTTTCTATAATTCAAGCTTCTTTTTTTTTCTGTCTTGCGGAGTAACTTTTTTTTTTTTTTTTCCGTCGTCGTTCCTCTTGAAAAGTTAAGCTGCTTCGTGAAGCCGAAATGAAAACGAGCAAAGGAATAGAAACAAAGTGGTCCAAACTGGAGTGCGCACGAAAAAAAAAAAGAAAAAAAAAGAAAGAGGTTTTACAGTGACACCCAGGCGGCTAAAGTGCAATTGGCGAGGGAGGGGGAGGCGGCTTCACTCTCCCGAGCGACAGCACGCCCTGAATCCGCACTGCAGGTTCTGGCATCCGCTCGCCGTGTCTGCGTTTGGACCTGGGCGCGCGCGACAATCAGAAGAAGAAAAAAAAAAAAGTCAGCGAGCGATTAGCGGGGAAAAAAAAAATGGGGGACGGCGCGGCTACCGTTGATGTTGTCGCAGTAGTAGAAGTGTTCGTCGTTGAGGGCGGGGCAGGCCGACACCAGCTGCCGAAGCCCCGCCTCCGTGAGCGACAGGCAGCCCGACAGGTTGAGATGCTCCAGGAGCGGGAGGCCCCCGAGCTCCGACATGGCCCTCCAAACACAAGCCGCGCAAACGTTCAACCGCCGCAGCGTCACTCACACAAAAAAATCAAAATCAAATTGACGCTAGTCATTTTTGATGTCCATCTCTACACTTTCAGCGCCATCCTTTAGAGCACGGGTGTCAAACTCGAGGCCCGGGGGCCAGAAGCGGCCCGCCGCATCATTTTAGGCGGCCCCGCAAAATGCTGCTTTGATTTCAAGTTGAGCTAAACTTGCAGATTGTCTTCTAAAATAAGCATTTTCCCTTCCCGATCTATCTTCTGAACAGTTTTTATCGGCCTCTGTTTTCAAAACTAGGTAAAGATGTAAAGCAGCAAAAACGGCGTTTATTCGACACGTGCTTTTTTATTTTTAAGTCCCAAATTTTCAGGATTTTTCAGAAATTAAAGGGGTATGTGAAAATTGAAGCTTTTTTAGACTATTTTTAGATTGATCCCGGCCCTCTAACAGACACTAAGTCACAGGTGTGGAACTCCAGTCCTGGATGGCCGGTATCCTACATGTTTTCAAACCCTTTCCCTCAAAAACACCTGATTCAAATGATTGGGATCATTTTGAAGCTCCTGCAGAGCTTGCTCATGAGCTAATCATTTGAATCAGGTGCGTTGGGGAAAAAAAACCGGAAAACATGCAGGATGCCGGCCCTCCAGGACTGGAGTTTGACACCTATGCTTTAAGTACAAGGTGGCCCTCGATAAGAATGAGTTTGACACCTCTGCTTTAGAGGCAAAGCAAGCTCAAAATGGCAATTACGGGACGGCGCCCCCAAATGGACAAATAAACTACCTGCACATTTTTCTATTTTCTTCAATTGTTTGGACAGGAAATTCAAGTAGGGCTGTCAAATAACCTTTGATTTACGCCAATTGAAATCCCTTTATTCCATAATTTTTTAATTTAATTTTTTATTCCAGCCCTATTTGATTTTCTTTTTCTTGTCATTTCTGCCACGTGGTCCAAAAACGCGGGACGGCGAGCGTACCTGAGTCCCGCGTCGGTGACCCGGTAGCATCCGGACAAGCTGAGGAAGGCCAGCGCGCGCCCGCCGCCCGAGCGCTTAGTCCCGCCGTCGGGGCGGAGGCCCCGGGCCCTGAGGCGGCAGGCGGCGGCGGGGGGCGCGGAGCCCGTCCGCCGACACGGCGTAGCGCCAAATGGCGGCGGCCCCGCGGCAGCAGTACAAGCCCCCCGCCGGGCGGCTCTCCGGCGGGCGGCCCGTCAGCGTCCAATCGGCCGAGTCCTCGATGTCGGCCGGCGGCCGGGCCCCTCGCTCGGGGGCGGCGGGCCGGCGGCGGCGGCCGTGGCGAGGGGGCCCCGGGTCCCCCAGCGCCAGCGAGAGTCTTTCCAGGGCCCGGTCCGTGATCTTGTCGCAGCCCGACAGGTCCACGTGCTCCAGGGACGCGCAGGCGCCCGCGCGCGACCAGCTGAACAAAACACGGGGGGGACAGGGACAGCTTGGCTTCTCTTTTTCCCCTCTGGTATGCGCTATTATGCCGTATTTTTTTTCACTTACAATTAAAAAAATGTTTTCCAATTAAAATACATATAAATAGTATACCGTACTAAAATAAAGATAACATAATAAAACATAAATAAATGATTTCTTATGTTTTTTTTCATTAACAGTATTTGACGTATGCTTTTATACATTTTTTACAAGCGTTTTTGTTTTCTATTACAATAGTGTTTTCATGATTGTATACAATCTTATTTGTTCGAAATATTTTTCATTTACAGCAGATTTGGTTTATTATAAGTGCTTTTTCACTTATTATACAAATGTGTTTTTTCACGGTACATTCTTTTCATTTATTTGACTCATTATACATTCATTTGTACATATTTTTTTCATCATTTTCACTAAGTTTGTTTTCTTTGTGCATTCATGACCATACAGTATGTTTTTCATTTATTATTTTTATTTCATTGATATTTCATGTTTTTTAGATCTAAAAATATTCTTCCAATTACAGTAATTTTAGCGAAAACACTGTATTGAATATATTATTGTATAAAATAGCCGTTTCTAGTGTTGAGTGTTTTTTTTCTATTGCAGAGTGTGAAAAATGGAGGGCAAGCAAGCGTTTACCTGTCAAAAGCAAAATCTGTGACGTCCGTCTGCGTGAGGTCCAGATGAGCAACGTTGGGACACAGACTGAGAATCTGACGCACCTGTTAAAAAACAAACAAAAACAAACGCGCAAATTCAGGCTTTTTCTTCTTCTCATATTTGAATATTATTCATCTAATATTTTAATACTTAATAGACTTTTTGTAATATCTTCTCACGAAAAATGTCCTTCAATCATCAGCAAAAATGTTTGTACACTTCATTCCAACATTTGCCTGTGTGTAATATTCCTATTTTTTTTGTTTTGTTTTATTCAGCGGCGTCAAGTTTGCATATTTAATCAAATTGTTATTTTCTGCCTTTTTATTTTTCAATCATTTCTCATTTTTCACCAGTATTTTCTTTTACTAGTGTGTCAGCATTAATATAGTTTCTCAAATGTCTTGTTTTTTCCCCCCCATAAAATCTGAGCAATATTTTTTTCAACATTTTTGATGAACACCTCAACACCTTTTCTCACGATTTTTTTTTCCCTCACAAAATTTGAGTAATATTTGTTTCAACATCGAATACCTGTATCGGAACTCACATTTATTTGAAAGTTGAATTATTTTCCCCATACAGAACTGGCCGTTTCTTTGATGTTTTTTCTACACACCATTTTGCTGGAGACGGTGGAGCCGTAGGCCAGCACGAGCGACTTGACGTGCGCCCCCACCACGGGGAGGAGGTCGCGGAGCATCCCGTTGAGGAGCCTCTTCTCCCGCTGGGCCGCGCCGATGGCCGCCGAGTCGCCGCGCTGGTCTTGAGACGCAAATCAAAGCGGGAACAGAACTTTGAACCGCGTCCGAGGCTAACCCGACTTCCCGACGCCCCGCCCCCCTCGATTGATTTCATGGCGTTAGATTTTGGGGTATCTCCGTCGACTTCAAACGACGCCACGAACAGAAGTCTAAAATGATGAACCGAGATAAGAGCGGGTCACCCGATTCGTCGATGTCGGCGTCCTCGTCCCACTCCTGGTACGCCCGCACTTCATCCTCGCGACTCTTCAGCCAGCCGTCGTCCGGCTCCTGGTCGCAATCTTCGGGGGGGCCGTTGTAGTAATCGCCTCAACACACCAATAGAAATCCTTTTCATTTCATACTGTATTTTCTGCAACGTAAGGCGCGCCTTCAATGAATGGCCTATTTGAAAACAGTACACTACAGTAGTGGCTGGTGTTGCGTTTCGCACCCACTAGATGGAGCTGCGCTAAAGGGAAGGTCATCAAAACAACCAGGTAAGTCAGTCAAACTTATTAACTCATTCGATGCCGGGGACGTATTTTCACTTTTTTTTTTTAAGAGTCCAGACATTCAATCCCAGATACATGGGTATCGATCTAATATATAAGTAGCCGGAAATAATTGTATTTATTTATCGATTTAATAAACTACTATCTGGGATTTAATTTCCGGAATCTTAAAAAACATTAAAAAATATGTCCATGGCATTGAATTAATTGACAGTGAAAGAACGAAAGAAACAAACAAAGAAAGAAACAAACAAAGAAAGAAAAACAGAAAGAAAAAACAAAAGAAAGGGAAAGGATAGACAGACAGACAAATAGAAAAGATAGAAACTGTAGCTAGCAAGCTAGCCTTCTCAATCACTAGCTAGCTCGATAGATACTGTAGCTAGCTAGCTAGCTCTAGCTAGCTAGCTAGATAGATAGATAGATAGATAGATAGGTAGATAGATAGATAGATAGATAGATATGGATCGATAGGTGCGCATTATAGTGATTGCGTCAGGGTGACTTTTTTGTCGTTGCGTTTGACTGCATGATTACCTCTGGCCCAGCGTACAGGATAGAGGTGCCTCCACAGAGAACCGGTCTTGGCCAGTTCGGACCAGAAGGCACACACTTGGCTGCAGCGGCAAAGATCTTGAGGGCCCAAATAGCGGAAGATCCTCAAGATGACTTCGGCCGGAAGCTGAGAGACGCCCACGGAACCGGTCCCATCGTGCTCCGCTTCTGCGGGTGGATCGCAAGGGAAATGGGGGGACTTTGGATTACTCTATGACCAGTAGATGGCATTCATTCCGTATTTTAGACCTGGAATTAAGCACAATATCTCGCGGGTCCTAAAAATCCCAACGCGGCTAACGGCGAATGATTAAATATTGTTACATATGATTTGGTCAGCTGTGGTTTTCATCTATAGTCCGACCGACCGTAGTCTGTTTTCTCGTGGTCCGCATATTTGAAGGCCTTCTGCAGCTCCTCGGCGTGACTCCACAGGCCTTTGAGAACGTCGGCGGCGCAGTTCCACGGCTGCTGCGTGCAGTGCTGCGCCATCACCTGCTTCTTGATGGCCTTCAGCTCCTCGTAGGTGAAGTGTTGCATGAGCATGGGCTGGAACACCTGCAACGCACGGCTTCGCTCAATCGCTCGCTAGCCTTGAATAATTCGACCGGCGGAAGCTAGATGGAGGGCGCCGCTATTGAAGATATTCTCTTGGGTTTTGGCGCCATCTTGTGGCGCCTGCATGCAGGTAGTTGAGTCAGAAGATGTTTTTTAAAACAATGGTTATTTATCTTAATGCAGGTGCGTTTTGGGGCCCTGCTATTGAAGATCTTCTCTTGGGCTTTGGCGCCATCTTGTGGCGCCTGCATGCAGGTAGTTTTAAGCCAGAAGATGTTTTTTAAAACAATGATTATTTATCTTAATGCAGGTGCGTTTTGGGACGCTGCTATTGAAGATCTTCTCTTGGGCTTTGGCGCCATCTTGTGGCATCTGAATGCAGGTAGTTTTGAGCCCGAAGATGTTTTTTCTTAAAACAATGGTGATTTATCTTAGTGCAGGTGCGTTTTGGGGCTGGAAGGTATTCCAGGGGGTGCAATACCTCTTCCTCCTCTTTCATGTGGGGCAGGAAGTCCTGAGTGAAAGCCTCCAGTCGCTCCTTCAGCTGCTGGGCGTAGTTGAGCTGCTCGTATTCACTCTGAAAACACATGCAAGCAGCATTTATTAATTGGATCTGAATAAAAAAAAATATATATATATATATCGACACTGTTATCAAGTAGCCCCAGGATGTGCTATTGCTCTTTGCTTTCACTTTCAAAATGACCATCGTGACTCAAATTAGTGCAGCTGGCATACAATGAGTCAGCGCTTAGTATATTTGGAACGCCAACCAGTGACCATGGAACATTAAGCGTAAACACACACTGGTTTCACCTTATTGTTATATAAAGTGGTCATTTTATTTTTTTAGAGTGTAACCCTTTCATCTCATAATATAATTTAGCATCATTTAAAGTCATTTAAATCCAATCTTAAAGCGTCTTTTTAACTGCTAATTTTGCAAACATATCAAATTGTATTTTCATGAATTGCTATTGTTGTTGTTTATGATACTTTGTTCACTGGCGCGCTTTAAGATTTGTTGACAAATGCTCCAAGAATCTTTAATTAGCGAGCCAACCTTGACGTTGTGCAGGCCCTTTTCGAGGAGCAGCAGCATGTCGGAGAGTTTGTTGTCCGAGTGCATGTTGTAGACGGTGCAGCAGCGCTGTTCCAGCAGGCTGATGATGTAGTCGTTCTCGATCTGCTCATGCATCTTGAACTCCTTGAAGGTGGCCAGCAGCGACTTGAGGAAGGAGCGGAAGTCGCTGATGTTGGAAAAGTTGGTCTCCGACAGCTGTTGACCGAATAAAAAATTCAACAACTTTTATTATTCGTTCGATTGTGGAATGTAGTCCGCTCGGGGAAGTGGACAGTAAAAGAATCTCATTGCATAGTATTACTATGCATGACAATAAAACGCTTGAAAATGCTTCCCAATACAAAATCGGTCCCGAATCAAATTGTAGAGCTGAAATTCGGAATCTAAGTGGATTGAGAGGGTCAAAAATTCCTACCCATTGATGACTTCAAAATGACTTCTTATACAACATTGCTGTCCAAAAATAATCTACTTTGCGTGCACTATTACAACTCAATTACATATGTTCAGAAAAATATGTGTAAGTCATTAAACGTAAGAAAGCATAAATAGTAAATACACAATAGTTCTGCTAAACTATAATCATAAAATGATATAAATTAGCAGAAGAATATCTGTAAATTATGAATATTTACATCTTGAATGCAATCAAAAGCCAGGTTGGAAAGAGGCTTTAATTTGAGCAAAAATGTCTCTTTAAAGAAATTGTTATTGCGGGGGGCAAAATACAGAGTTACAAGATTGTTTACTGTTTACAATTGGACGTCTTACTACGCAACAGCAACACGCCTTCACTAACGCTAGCTTGCGTGATGAAGCGCATATTACGTATGATTGACATCATTGTATATAACATTTTTTAATTTTAAACGAGCAAATCTTCAGACAGGTTAGCGGTCAGATGGCAAAAAATCCTGCTGCCAATAAATGCCTGTTGCATAACTACGCACCCAGCCCCTCAAGCTAACATGCTAACGCTAGCGTGCGACGTCTTTCGGAGCTTTTTAAAACCCTTTTTAGAAAAAAAAAAAGCTAATTTAGTGAACAAACACTCACCTTTTCGGAATAAAGGTCCACCAGCTGCTTCATACGCCAGTGCGGTCCCGTGAAGACGTCTACTTCGTCCGGAAAAGGAGCCATGTTGACCAGGCTGGAAGATGTGGACTAAACGCCGTTAGCATTAGCATGGAGCTCATACGTCATCGTCGTCATCACTGGAGCAGGTTGGAAGCAGTTCGGGGGCGTGGTTAAACGTGGGGTGGAGCTAAAGGTTTGAGTCGGGACCTTATTTTTGTTCAAACTATTTCTTTAGCGGCTTTAATGACGCCACGCTTATTAATTTCAACATTTTATTTAACCAAAAATGACAAACGATCGACTTCGACAACCCTCAACCATTTGGGGAGACCGCTCTCTGCTGGGCGCGTTTGGTACTGCACTCATCCCAGCCATTTCTACGTGGAGGACATCTATTGACAACAACTTTCGAACACAGTGACCTTCACACTCAGAACCAACATGGACTCCAGTATTTTCACGGTTCCTGGACACGATAGACGTGCTCCCGTGGCTCTACGACCCTCTATTTAGCCAGGAAGGACGTCTAAGTGGCCATTTCGACCAATTCCGTAAAACTACAGTTAGCTCCGCCCCTACTGACTCAGTAAATCACCACGGAATAGTTTAACACATAAACGGCAAAAAAACTATAGTTTGAGGTCGTGTTTACCTCGTGAGGGTGGAATCAAAACATTTAGTGGGCGGAGTCAAACATTTGGTTCCGCCCACACGCGTTGAGCTGCACTCTGCAGGCAGTGTTGCGCGCATGCAGATAAAACCACTAGAGGGAGCTCTTTACCAGTTTACATGAGTAGATCGAGCCATCCCGTCGCTTGAATGTGACCAATAAATCATCATAATTTCAAATTCTTGACCGATTCTAACACACGTACGTTTATTTGGAAACATTGAACCTGCAGTTTTACGTGATTTTACACGTGTGGCTTTCACAACAAATTAAATGTTTATAGTTCATTGATTTTAATGCTGTACGTGTAACAGTGTCGTTTGAAATGAGAAATTCAATCGAAATAAGAATCTCGTTCATTTTTTCAATTCAATGGCACTTGACAAGGACCAAAAATGCCATCTACTCAAATGTAGACTGTCATTCAGAAGACATTGTGTCTTTTAAGGAGTCTAAAACATTCTCCCCAGAATTTCGCGCATCTAATTATCTCAATAGTTAAAGCTGCAATGGCAGAGAACACACACTTCACTCAAAAGCATCAAATAGGGTTTTACCTTTATTTAGCCAAGTCTTATGTTTGTATATGAACATTTCGACAACAAAAACGTAACAAAACCGGTACATATAATAATAATAATATTTATATCATCTGAATGAACTCACAAATTCACTTAAGTACTTAGTGTGAGCGTGTCATGACTGTTTCATAATGTTGAGTTATTGTTATTTCCATGCTCAAATGAAAAGTAAATACTGTAAATCATCAGCGACTGGGATGACTATATGAGAAAAGTTGGATCAAATATTCCACTCCTGTCAAGTTTTGGGAGGTTGTAACTTGGGGTGGAATTTCAGGAGAAACCTAAAACAGAACTCTGTCTTCAGTTTGAGAAAATGAACTCAGTCCTTGGGGAAAAAAAATGAAAAAACTTCCTGAGAGAGATCAAGGAGAGAAGGCTTTCTATTTGCAAGTCTGTTGTTACTATTCTAATGCTAACACGACCCTGCAAGATTTCACAGGGTCAAGCTGTCTCTGGCCCAGAGGAAAGACCGTATCGGTCAAAAGAAAACCAAGCACTCAGGGGAGGAGGTTCAGGAGAATGTTGGAATTCTGATAAACTCAATAGATGGAAATTGCTCACTTATATGCGATAAGTCAGCTCACACTTTGATTTTATTCATCTGGATCTGAGCATTATGGGAAATCACTGGGTCAAAATAAGACAAGGGTAAATCCTTCCCAAAAGATGCACAAGTATTAATACTGCAAGGCTAGCTAAAACTGCAGTGCTTATATTGAAAAAACAAAGAAAAAAAAAAACACTTCCTAACATCCCCCCAGAGTTGCTCTGGTTGGATGAAGATGTTATTAAATCCGCACCAAGTAGCAGTGATTAAAAAGAACATGAACCCTCCCCAAAATGTGAAGATAAGAAGGTTAATGTGATTTTACCAACCAATGGAATCTTACTATAAGTACTTGGACTCTTAAAGTTTTTGGTGTCTCATACTTGTTGGGTCCCTCAGAGATTGTGCTTCAAAATAACAAAGTAGCTGCATGTCCATACAAAAAGGCAATCCGCATCTTGATCAGGATTAGCATTTCCGAGAAGATCTTTTGGTTATGAGGCGGCTTAGGGTAAAACTCCCATCAAGTAGGCCAAAATCCAGATCCGGACTAAAATCCGCCACCCAAGGAGCAGAATCCTTTGGTTACGAGTCTTTGTTGTGCGAGATCTTCTTCCATAACAAGGTCTTGAGGTTGTTGAGGACCAGCGAGTGTTGGATCTCGGCTTGGTCGGCCGACCCCCGAAGCGCCGTGCAGGCGCGCAACTGCTTCTCCAGTTCCTCGCGGATGTCCGACGGCGCCCCCTGCAGGACGTAGTCCTCCAGGACCCGGCAGGCCTTGGCCAGGTTGGGCTGGGCCACCTCGGGCGTGCAGCGGCGCTTGGTGAGATCGCAGGAAGTCAGGCAGTCCGCGCCGTAAACGCAGTCCGCGTCCTTGTCGCACTTCTGCTGCCGGATGGCTTCCTGGAAGGCGGCCTCGGGGACGATATCCCGGGCGTCCGCCACCCTCAAATCGTGACGCCCGGTGTAGCCAAAGTGTGCGGCGCTTAGATCGCACATGAGGAAGCTCCCGAAGGCGCCGTGGAACAGATCTTCTACCAGTTCCAGGAGCCCGATGGAGATCTTGGCTCTGTGGGGCCAGGCGGGGGTGAACCAGTGGTCGGTGGTCCGCCGCACCCAAGCCGGCGCCCACGCCGGCGCCCTGACGCCGTAGAGCGGGGCGTTGGGGACCTTCTCCGTCACGTAGAGGTCGCCGCAGAAGCCGAGGATCTTGGGAGTGTGTCCGCGTTCCTGCAGCGCCAACGCCAGCAGGAAGTCGTTGAGCTGCAGCAGCGCCCACGAAGACCGAGCCTCAGCCAGGGAAATGTGGCCGTCTTTGTTGGCGTCGGCCGCCGCCATTGCGCGGATCGTCAGCTCGCCCAGGTTGGCCTGCTCCTCGTCCACTTTGGCCTGTGGGGAACGCGCTCACAAATTTCTCAGGCCCATACTAATATATATATATATATATATATATATATATATATATATATATATATATATATGCTGCCGCCTACCTTGAGGTGGTTGAGAATCATTTCCCGGAACTTTTCCACGGACGTCCCCTTCGGAGGCGTGTCGAAGAGGGCGGCGGCCTCCTTCCTGGCTTCCATCTGGCTCCCCACGTCATAAGCGGGGGGCTCGTCCATCTGACATCTGACCACGCCCTCCAGGTCGCCCCACATGCTCGAGTACACCTGCCAATCACAAAGGGACAGCGGAAAATTCTAAAATGTCAGGTGTGACTTTACAGAAGACGATAAGAGCCAGTGAAGGAACAGCAAAACTTGGCCAGCTATTTTTAGGCCGTCTAGCTTCTAACACTTAAAAAAAAGGAAAAAAAAAATCAATCTAGGATTGAATGTCGAAAAACGTAAAATAACGTCTTTGGGATTGAATGTCATATCGCATACCTGTTTGCTAGCGTGCGTGCTAAGACACTTGTTGAGCTCCAGGGTGTTCTTGTCGCACAAACTGCTGCAGGCCGAGCCGTCCACCAGACCTTTCCTGTATTTGGCGCACTTCAACACAACGGCAAGGTCACACAAGGTCGCCGTTGCAAAACGGGCCAAATATTTTGCCTTTGGGTCCGTTCACCATGGCCGCGGCGCACTGGCGTCCCCGGCACAGCTCCGAGTAGGACGAGTACTCCACGTAGACCACCCAGCTGCCCACCAACACCGCCAGCCAGCACGCAAACAGACACTTCAGGTGTGGCCATGACAAACGTGTCTACACACAAATACACACACCGTGTAGCATCACCACAGCATGAAGGACGCTTCATTAGGTACATCGTTTTTTTTAAAAAACTGCAAAAGTGGCTTGAAAGATTTGCCTTTTAGAAGAAATGTTTTGAAATCCTATAAGTCTTTAAAATCAAAATCCTGATTTAAACTCCACGTTGAAACCCAAATTTATGATTTAAAACATTCAGCCCGCGTATCCGCTTTTTAAAGCCCAATTTCCAACCCTTAACCTTTTTAGAAAACCTCATTTCAAACCCTGACCCTAGCTTGAAAGACTTATTTGAACCCCAAATTTCAAATCCCAAACCTGTCTTTCAAACTGGTTGAATCATTTACAGCGACATAAATTCCTATTCAAAACACATTGACACTTGAATTTGAAACCCTATTCAACATTTGAAACCACAAAAATGGCTTCAAACTTTCATTTGAAGCCCCAACTCTGATTTGAAACCCTACCCTTGACGTAAAACCCTAAGCTTAGTTTGATGCACTACCTAACAACAAACCACGGCTGGAAACACTTATTTGAAAATCCAGTCCGGTTTTCAAACCCTAATTTTAAGGGTTGAAGGACTTATTTTATACCTTAAAATGGCAATCTTATCTTTGTTTTTTCCATGTGAAGCTTAATTGCAATAAAATAAGGATTGTCATCTTTATTTTTTCTATTATTACTCTTTCAGGCACTTTGATGCACTTTTTTTCAGCTTTAGACTAGCCTGTAACCTGCATAAACGCTGTAAAAAGTGGTTAACAGTTGTTGAAACTTGATTCATATTGTTTTTCTTTTAATGTCAAAAAGGATGCAGTTTTAGGTACACTACAATTTTTACAGATGATAATTAACAAAAACAAAGCAATAATGGAGTGCAAACATCCTAAGAAGTCATTTCTCGGAGATTACTTATTAGAATCTATTCAAATCTGTCCAAGATTTCACAGACAGAATTCAAGTTATAAACAAAGTGCTTTCTGAGAAATGGTGACATGCATTCTTAAATGACTTAATTTTGTGATGCAAACGGTGACACGTGCGCGCTTTGCGGCGCCATCCGTGCATCCACGAAGACCGTATTAACCTGCTGCATCCCCGCTTGTTTTTCCTCGCGTCGCCACAAGGCCGCAATCAATTTTTGTGGCCTTCGCTTCCTCACGCCATCACCGCAAACCGGACGAACGACGGAATATCGATCATCCCTGCAAGAGCGGCTATTAATTAGAGGGGAACGCTACCGTCATGTAAACTGATTATGTTCAGAGTGTATTTCTTATGATAATTTGACTGTATTTTAGGAACAAATAAATCAGTGTACGTCTGTGTGAAGGGTGTCCCTAATGAAGTGTCCGTTTGAAACAAACCGTAGCGGTGCAGTCGGAGGTGATGCGCGTTTGACTTCAGTGTTCAGACTTCATACATTATGGATGACGATAAAGCTCGGAGCTTTAATGGGCTCCCAATGGAAACGTGGAGGAAGAGTGGGAGATGGGCGGGGTTTTCCATCGAGTGATATCATTTGTGGGACACGTCCCAATTATAACAAATGCTGAACGATCTTTCAAACAGGGCCAAAATTCCCCTGAAAATCATTGCTTTTTCAAGCCAAACTGTAGATATTTCTTCTTTGAGGAACTATGTTGATGTGAGGAGTTTTTTTTTGGGAGGGTAATATGAAGAAGAAGAAAAAAAACAAAAAAGCTGATTTTACATACAATTATTTTTTTTCAAGGCGAGTAAGGTGGGTGAAATTTCAGCTCCCTGGTGTCTTCTTTCATTGTTTTCCGTTTGATGTGAAATACCTTTGATGTAAAGATAAAAGGATTGGACAAAATACCGCGCAGGGCTTCATTTAAAATTCTTGTCTGATTCACCGTACTGTTTATTGACGTTTTAAAAATCCGATAATACTGTGCAACAGCACCTTCTATTGATAAAATTAGCATACTACAGCGCAGAACGATATTGGAATGTGCCCCAGTCTCCTCAAATGATATAGCCGTTTGGTTTTCTATAGTCACTCGAATTGTTGCGATATATTTAGTTATATTGTGTGTATAAAACTGCTAATAAAATTCGAGGTGGAGCAGACGGAATTTGCTTGGCCAAAAATCCATTTAAAATGTAGATTAGAACTTAAATCTTCTCAAGTTATCATTTTGCTGAGCGGTGTGCATTTGAATTACTTGAGCATCACATGAGTTTCAAAGTATTTCAGAATTATAATGCATTGTTTGTTACAACAATTGGTAATGTTGTTATAGCTTTTTAAAAAGAGTAAAAAATTGTATTGGCTAATTCTCTCGCGCTAAACTGTCTGATATAATAAAAAAAAAAAATGCAGATATGTTTTACTGCAGCCAATGCGCCGTAAGGCAGAATTTCCTTGTCTGTCTGTGATCTCTTATCAAAGTTTTCGGTGTAGAGTTTTCCTTCCGTAGTTAAGACCACAAGGGACCTGTTCACCTCAAGTCACCCTGGTCAAGTACTCCAGCTCATGAGGTGCATTAAAAAAAAAAAAAAAATCACCAAAATAATCACTTTTGTTCGTCATGATGAGCTCAACGGTGCAGCATGGGCAAACTACGGTTTGGGGGCCATATTGTTAAACTTTGTAATCCGGCCCGTCCAATTTGAACAAAATTATAGCGTGAAAGTGTTAGCTGCATGCTCAGTGCTTTAAAATAATGACTGTTAGCGATTTTAAATAAATATATATTTTTTTCTCTTATGAGGTGGATTATCAAAACACTCCATCCTGGGCGGGCCCTTTTGTCAAATTTTAGAACCCTTTGCGGTCCTTGAGTCAAGGTTTGCTGTTCTTTCCAGTAAAACTACATAAAATCATCAAAATCTATGAGATTTAGTGAGCCTGTGAATTTTCAATAATCTATGCCGCTTTTGTCAAACATACGGTTCACGGGCAAGAACCGGCCCATCCGGGGTCTAATCTGGCCTGCGACTGCGGTTTTTGATGACAATTAAAAACTGTTTTAAGTCAACGTTGAGTTTATTTGAATCCCTTGTGGTTCTTTGATCCAAATCTCAGTTTTTGTAAGTACGCAACTCACTTTGACTCCATATACGTCCACAAATCTGGCTGAGTCTATTTGAACCAATCAGAGCTGATAAAAGTGAGCTAAGGCCCACCCGCATGAAGAGTGGGATGGATCCATGTTACTGGTGTCAAACATACGGTTCACGGGCAATAACCAGCCCACCAGGAGTCCAGTGTGGCCCGCCACTGCAGTTTTTCATGAAAATTAACAGCTGTTGCTAATTTTGTCCACTAGAGGGCACACTGAAGACTACTCAAATGACATTCTGGAATTTGGCTATTACTCAGGTTGTGATGGAAACAAAATGTGAATTTCGCATAATTCTGCAACGTGACACTAAAACGCGCAGATTTTTCAGAACGTACTTGCAATCATTTGCACAAAAAAAACAATTTAACCTGTTCCGAGAGAATGTCTCTACCGTGCGGCGTCTCCAGATCGGAATCTCAGTTTTCGTAACTCGCTTTGGGTCTTTGTACGTCCGCCATTCTGGCCAAGTCTACCCGAACCGATCCAAGTCTACAAAAGTCAGCTAACGCCTCGCCGCATGACGAGTGGGATGGATCCATGCCTCATCATGAAAAAGGTCGCCATAGCAACGGAGATGAGCCGACCCCTTAGAGACGTATGTGCGCATACACGCGCACACACTTGCGCAAACGCACACACACACACGTCGGCTCGACTAACCTGAGTATGCAGGGGCTTCCGGAAGAAAAAGAAGATGAGGAAGAAGAAGAATCTCCACGGCAACCGAGCTTTGGCCATGGCCGAGCAGCAAACTGGCATGGAGCTGGCACCCGGCTGGCGCCGAGCCCACCAGACCGCACGTGACGTGACGCACCCCCTCCGAAGGAGGAGGACGCGGAGGTGGTGTGCCGAGAGCCCGCTTTCAAGTGAGGCTCGCATCTGTCGTGATGAACCCCCACCATCCACCCACATCGCGCGCACGCGCACCCTCCCTTCCCTTAAGTGACATCACACTTCATTTCGAGTCCCAACCGAGACTTTCTGTGGAGAAAGTATGAAAAAATGTACATTTTTCAAAAATGAAAAGTGATGAGCTTTTTTAAAATCAGGCTCTCAGGAGACATTTAGGAATACTGTAGTCTATTTCTACGATTAAGTCCCTTTAAAATGATATCAAATACATGGAGGTAGCTCAAAAATTGGTGAGCTTGGCTTTGCTTTTGCCCTGTGAAGTGCAATTTCACCTCCACAGCACCAGGTGGTGCAGTGGTGCTCTCACAGTCATAGTATGTTCAGGAGATATAAACTTTTGAAATCACGTAAACAATTCATGTGATTCAGGAGCTTTGATGCTCTAAATTATTTTTTGTTTCAAACCAGTTGTTAAGATTTGTTGAAAGTTTATTTATATTGCTTTTTTTCTTTTGTTAACTCATTTAATGCCAAAGACATATTTGTACGTTTTTCAAGAGTTCACACATTCATTGCCTTTCCGGGCAGTTATATTTTTCTCAACTTTTTAAGGTACTTAAACATCAAGATGCCTCACGAGAGGAGTGGTTAGCATTTTGAGCTAACAACAGCATAGCATTTTTTTTTACGTATAAATTAAAATTCATTGTTTACCAAAGAGTACTTAAAAGAGTGTTTGTTGATGTTTCGAGCTATTCAATAGGCTACACTGCAGATTAAATTGCAACTTCGCCTCACTCAAACGAAATAGCATTAGCATTTTGAGCTAATTACAAATTGTTCATTTGCCCCAAAAGCACCTACACTACGACTCCCTTTGGAAAGAGACAGGTAATTTCAACCGAATATTCAAAACGGACTAAAAATGATTAAAAACTTTCAAATTCAACACTGATTGCCTTTAGTTTTATCACCATGACAGAGAATATTGCACTTAATTCAATACTGCCTATATCGAGTTAAAAAGTCATCAATTTATTCCAAGCTGCGAGAAAGTACGAAGCTGCTGTGTGGGAGGGCAAACAACCAAAGTGGACGCACAAAAAACGCTCGTTTCCTGTCATTATGTCATCAGGATGCTGATTAGCTGCAGATTAGTTTTCGAGTGGGAGGATGAACAAAACAACAGCATGAAGGACACTTCATTAGGTACATCGTCAATTGTCAATTAACGAAGCATGCACACACACGCAGGGTAAAAATAATAACTGCGACTCCCACCAAGGACTTCATCTGCCCTCCTTAGAGCCAGCACAAAACCTCATAACAGAATTACCATTATTGGTGTAAGAATAGCGCCCTCCTTGGTCAAATATCTGCACTGCATCACAATGTGAATAAACCACCGTTTAAACACCGTTTTTTTTCAGCTCATCTTGCCAAATTATTCAATTTGATCCAAAGTATCTCAGATTTTATGAAAAATAAGTTAAGGACAGTAAATCACCATCATAAAGTCTTTATTCTTAAGGTTAGAAGCCAATGATGTAAGTAATAACTCATGAGATCAACAATCATGCAAGTATTACCAGCTGGCAATCAGTAGCAGTTAGCATGCGATGCTAACAGCGTAGCTCTCACAACTATCAAAAGAAAATACATATTCAAAGCATTTTGTTGACAAAAGTCCTGGACTGACCTTTGAAGACTGAGTCCACTGCCAAGTCCAATTACGGAGTCTGAACCACAACTAAATAAAATCAATCATATCTGTTTAGAATCCATCATGATTTGCTACATCTCAACCTTTTTACACCTATCATCAATTTCCAAAGTCTCAATGACTCCATTTGCCATGTCCCCAACCGATGTTTGAGACACATTTTCTTGGAGTCCTACTCTTCAAAAAGCGTAACCCCTCTCAGTAACCTTGAGTGCCATTACCTATAATAAACGTAATATAAGGTTCTGGACCTTTTGGACTACATCCCTGGACCTGTTGGGAAACAATCCTCCACAAAAAATGCAAACCATCACCACACCCGGCTAACAATATAGCAACAACGTACAGTATACTTATCAAAAATACCGCCAAGTAAAGAAAGATCCCAGCTGACTTGGGTAGTAGGCAATTTGATGAAAAGACTGTGGGGATTGGGCTCCGTCTGGTGTGCCTAATTAAGAAAGGACCCAAGCTGACAACAGCCTCAGTGGGAAATCTTTGGAGTTCTTTGACTACTAAGTCTAGGTCGGGTCATCTTGGTTCTTTTGTTTGAGGAAGGTCTTATGACTTCAGCTACTACTAGTCCAGATGGAGGACTCGGTACTCTACTGACAATAAGCCCGGAGGGAGGGTTTTGGACTTCAGCTATGACAAGTCCAGAAGTAGGTCTCTGGTTCCCACTGAGGACTAGCCCAGAGGGAGGACTATGGACTTCTGGGACAAACAGTCCAGAAGAAGGAGTCTCGGGTCCGTTGACTACATAGAGCTCCTGAAAATCAGCGGCTGGGATCCTGTCTGCCAGTAGAACTGTGTTCTGTATCTGAGGTTGAACTACACACCGCATGGGCTGAAACATGGAGCTGGTGGTGAGGTAAAGAGGCTGTTTATGCTGCAAAACCACGGTTTGATCTAGATGGTCACTGCTTCTAACGAGGGAGTGCAAATCGGTTCTGGACCTGAAAGTGGACTTATCAATGTCCTTCTCAGAGTTAGCTTCACACTTTAACCCAAATGTTGTTGGGACAACCTGAGGCAAGACAGATTCTGACACTTTCATCGAAGGCTTGGGCGATGGTGATCGGGGGAAACAGATCTCTGCCAAAGTCTTGAACTTGGGTCCCAGGTCGTCCAGGAAGTGCAAGTCATTTTCAGACTCCAAGAGGCTGCAGCAGCCGACAGAGCCGGCGGGAGACTCTGAGCCTTCGTCGACAAACACCAACTGATTGTCCCTGACCGGAACCATGCACTGCGCCTTCTGTTCAGGGGAAAATAAACACCAACCAGTGATGAGAAATAACAGAGTACAAGTACTATGCTTCAAGGCCTTAAAACAATATTTCAGATCATTCTCATTGACCCCACAGTACCTGCGAATAGTAGTCCTGGAGAACAGCTTGGGGTAGTGCCAGGTGGTCAAAGGCAGCTTCTGTGTGTTGCCTACTGAGGAAGTTGTTACCAACCCCAAGGCGACAACTAAATTTGCCGTCGACCTCCGAGAAACTTCGATGGACTTCTTGAAGCTTGGAAATCGATTTATTATAAGTCGATGTGGCCAGATAAAGACCCGAAAGGTCTCCAGATGCATTTTTCTCAACGAGATACTGTTTCTCCAACATGAGAGGGACACTGAAGAGGGGCATCTCCTGAAAGGAATTAAATATATTCAGTGTGTTCAAAGTGTAGGAGGGGTAAAGGCTTCAACTGTAAAAAAAAAAAAACAAAACAAGAAAAGGACATCTTGGCCCACCTTGTCCTCGCCTAGGCCCTCGGTATGGTACGATACGAGCTGTGCCTTGGTGTTGAATGGCAGATCGTCGAATTGATCAGGGAAGATGGCGCCTGTTTTTCCACATTGGCAAAAGAGCGACAGAAGAGGTACGACTGCAGACAGATAAGAACACGCGCAAGAATGTGAATCTTCTCAGAGAAGGTGGTGGTGGTGAGGGTCTTTACGACCCTTTCGCATATAAACAAGCAGTTCTGAGCATGTTTCCAGCTGTCTTGTCAATCGTAAAAATACAAACCGCTTCGACGTCAACAGCAGCAAGTAGTATGCATGGTGGTTGTCGGGACACAAAGCTCAAAACTGGGACTGTCCCAGTTGGTTACCCGAGACAAAATGTGTCGGAAAAGTACCAAGACTGGCGGCACAGAAGCTAGATTTCAAATCTAAACTTGAAGTTTTTCCCTTTGAAGTAAGAAAAGTTGGTAGTCCAATGAGGGACGAACACTGGAGAGTATCTGTGAATCTTCTGATCTACTCCAGGGTTTTTCAAGGTCACCGCAAGGTCTCCAGAGGTCACCACAAGACATGGCAACCTCTGACAAATTCGTAGCAACCTCTGGAACCTTGAACTAACTTTGGAGGAGATCAATGGAGATGCTACAATCACGGACACCAGCCAATGTTTGCCCCTCAGTAGGACACCACCTTAACTGATCGAGTGATACTCACTCAGCAAAAGGCACAAAGTCAGCAGCATCACTGCGATAGCGGTGGTGGAAAGTTCCGCAAACGGACGACCCAGCCTGGCTGTCCGTGCGCCGCAATCCTTGTCGTAGATACAGGTGCACACGTCCATAGTGAAAATTTGGGCGTCTGGGCAGGACAAACCCTGGGCGTCGGCCACCTCCACAGACACTTGATAGGATCCTGGCCACAAAGCCTCTTGAGAATGAAGAGCCGCACTGGTCTCTGGGAAATAAAGATTCGGAGATTCTTATGAACTTTAAATTGTACAGCTCTCTGTGGTTTTCAATAAAAGAAGAGTTCATGTATCAAACAAAAAATAGGAGAAAAGACTAGTCTGTTGTTTTGATATCCTGATCGCTAACAGTGTACAGAATCGTAGCTCGTCGGTCACGAGTGGCCCGACAAATCTGTTTCAATTTATTCAGACTTCTTTAAGTCACAGGAATTCAGCATTCTGAATTTTTAAGATTGTTTTGGCTATTTCAAGGGGTTCTTCCAAGAAAAACGTAGATTTGGTCCAATTGCTACCAAAATCTTACCGTTGATAACTTCTAGTATCCATTTTCCACGGGTCCCATCCGGAATGATCGTGAAGGTAAAAGGGGCGGCGTTGGGGCTGACGTCCTGGTCCAGGCCAGTGACATAAACCGTCTTTTGGTCTGAGCACATACTGGTGCGGGTGGCGGTCAGCGTGGGGCAGTGATCGTTGGAATCGCTCACCTGGATGGCCAGTGTGCCCGTGGCAGTCTTTGGGGGATTTTCTGAGGATCACAATCAACTTCAATAAGTCGTCTAAAAAGGGATAACATTCAGTGTTGTTTTGAAAATATGTTACTTTGTGAAGTTTGACAATAATAGGAGGAGAGATACGGTATCACTAGTGCATGCAGAGTTCGCTCAACAAGCTTCCACTGAAAACAATTAGATGGCTATGCCTGTTTTTTTATTACCTTATTTGCATGTATGGGGTATTTATTTATTCATTCATTTATAAGAAAAGTGGTAAACATTCAATATTTTGTTCAAAAATAAAATAGATTGCCTTCAACAGAAAAAAATAGAGCTGTAATTTTAACACCGTGATATGTTTTTTTTTTACATCGATGCTAGCCAAGCTACGTTTGACACAGCGTGAAAAGGGGTATTGACTCTTACAGTCAAGCACTTCAAAAATGTTGTCATGAGCTTGTAAACATATTTGCCCTCACAGACAAACGCACTTGTCAAAATAGTTGCTTTACAGTCTCTCGGCCTTGTTTTTTTTTCCTTGTCGTTTTATGGCCGTCAAGCGTTGAAAGTTGCGAGGCAGGTCGTGTCAGAGGCCAGCAAGCTTCATTTCACAAATTCCGCAGGCAATCGTTTTTACGATGGACTTTTTTATCATCTTCGTATACTGTATGCGCTGCATCTCCACAAAGCAAGTGCCGCACGCGAGCCGACCTCCTGTCGAACATGACCTACTTCGCTTGAAGGATCTCGTATGTAAAAGTGTATGAATTGCGTTATGGCAAAGATTTATATAGCAAGCATGAGCATAACATTTTTGTTGCTTTTTCTGACCATCTGCTTTTGAAGAACCATTTACTTCTTCTACATGAGAATTCTCTATGAAGCTAGAATCTTGACAAGTCTGTTCAAAACGGATATTTTTTTAAAGTTTTGGTTTTCCAGACTCTTTGACTGAATACTGAAAATTCCCGCTCAAAGTATTTACCTTTGCCGATGGCCAGGATCTTTGCGATGTAGGTTCCGTTCACCAAGAGGGGCGACTCTCGGTCGGGAACCTTGTTGAGTTTGATTTCCGCCGTTTCCTTATCCACGGTGAACCAATTGTCCGGATCGTAGACTTTGATGTAGCTGTGGGTCCACGAGATAAGGAAATACTAGAATCATAAGCGGAGCCCCTCTTTCCACGAGATTGTGATTCCGGAAAGGGTTTTTTCAAAACTATGCCAAGGTCCGCATCAGAGGCCGTGGACTGACCTGACATCCTCTGCCGGTTTCCCAGTGTCTGGATCAAGAGCTGGAAAAACGGTGAGCACACCGTCTTCGGGCACTTGCTCCGGGTCCTCGGACATGGGCACGTTCTTGGTTTCAGGTAGGAACACTGGATCCTCTGGCATGTTGTTTACTGTGATCTTGATGGGGTAGTTTTTAGATGGCGCCTTTGGCTTAATGTCAGTTCCTTTTCGGACGTCCGTTCCTACACCGGCTTCGCCCTCCAGGCTTCCTTGCACGCCAACTTCAGGACTTGTGCCCACACCACCAGCAGCACCTGCGGCAACACTGACCGCTACTCCTGCGCCTGCACCCGAACCGGGTCCAATCGGCGTTGTGGGACCGGCCGAAGAAGGGTTCCCCTCTCCGGCCTGGACATCCACATCCATCAGCACGGCACCCCCTTCGACAAAGGGGGCCACGTTCGAGATAAGAAGGCCCAACTCCAGATTCTGGACTTCTTCAAAGTCCACAGGCTGCTCAAAGACAACATAAGATGGACCTGATTGTAACTTAAGTTTAAATCACCATCTTTCTACAACGGTACCATGACTTATGTGTTCCATTTATTCAATGACCTAGCCCAAAACACCACAATTGAAAAGCGCCATTTGCAGCCCTTGTTATACAGCTGCTCAGTGACTTTACTCATCCAACCCTACTCCCAAAACTGTTCATGGATGTCTCATAAATGGAGATACTCATAAGTCGAGTTCCTCTTAAGTCAAGGTATCGTCGCACGCGCAGTATGTACCTTAATTAGCGTCAGAACGCCCTCGTTGGTTTCTTCGTCGGTACGAATGTCAAAAAGATTCTCTTCGTTTCCGCTAGCAATTTCGAAGACGGTCTTCCAGTTGTCGGAGTGCTCCAGGTCTTTGTCCAGAGATTTGAGGCGCAGGACCACCACGTCTTGAACATTTTCATTTACAGAGCCCGTATACTGAAAATGCAACCATAGTTCAAATCCATTTTTTTTTGTAGTCGAAGGAACATATGTGAGGACACGCCTGTGCAGAGCTTTTTCACTAGACTGTTATAAAAAAAAATCTCTTAACAAGAAACCAATGGCGAATTTCAATTTCTAACCTCCTGTTTCTCCAAAGTGGGGACATTGTCATTGATATCGTGGACCCTGATCTCCACAGTTCCCGTGCCCACCAGGCCCCCCGGAGCTCCACCCAAGTCCGCCCCCTGTACGATGAGTTTGTAGAAGTCATTTGTCTGCCACAAATGAAAAGAAAAAGAATGGAAATTAAATTCCAACAAAACCATGAACAAGAGTGTTGTAATTGTTCTACCTCTCGGTCCAGTAATGGACTGTTGACATACAGTTTGCCAGTTTTCCTGTCTATGGTGAACATTGGACCAGGACCTTCTGGCTCTTGACTAATGATGCTGTAGGCTATCTCAGAATTGATCGTTCCCGCTTGGTCATCGTCTGTGCCGCTGATTTGCATAACAAAAGTCCCTGGAAGAGCACGGACAACTTGAGTACAACATTTGATTCCTCGACTGACCGTTTTTAAACAATAACCACCAAGGTACTTCTGGACTACCATTGACCCTGAGAAAAAAAAAAATGTGTTCAGGGTTGTCTTACCAGGTATACCCCAAAAGTTTTGGCTTTGTTTCACTTCATTTGAAAGATCTGAAATGATTCCAAAGATCGCTGCCAGATTTACCTTCTTTGCTGGCCTCTGTGACGTTGCCTGAATGCAGCTGAAAAACTGGCGTTTGGTCATTCTGGTCCAGGACCGTGACGATCAACGGGACGGCCTCCTCGGCCTCTGTCCCGTCGTGATATCGAGCACCTCCTGTTAACTGTAAACCGCAGGGATACATATTTGACTCTAGGTGGCAGCGCTTCAAATTACTGGTGTTCCATAATTCCCCAAGAAAAATATATTTATTATGAAAAACTAAGTAACTTACATTGAAGACAGAAAATTGCTCCCGATCCAAAAGCCCAGTGACACGCACAAAGCCAGTCTTGGGGTCCACCACAAATAGATTGTAGGGAGGCTTGTCGGCTCCCGGTCCGGACAGGAAGTACTCCACCTTGGCGTATTTGTCCTTGTCTGACCGGATCTGAGGATAAAAATTGAATTTTGACATTTAACGAAAACATCACATCGCAAATCTGGCTTTCAAAATTTGAGGAGCCTCTCGCGTCCAACCAACTGGCCAATTATGTTGCCTCAAACTCAAATAACAGAGAGGTGTCCTACATGTCCCAAATGGTTGTTGTAATGATTGAAACCTGCAACTCCTTAAATCCATCATATTGCATCTAAGACCCAAAACATGCCTTGAAGAACCTAAATTCACTAAACACTAAACTATAGTTAAGAAGAAACCTAAAATACTGCATCAAAGAGTCTAGTCTTGACTTGATAATGCCATCATACTTTTTGAAAGATACTATACATAAATACCTGAAGACACCAAATTCCCTAAGAACCCTTAGGCCTTAAGAACCCTATCAAAAACCGTAAACATGCTACATCAAAGACCCTGCACATTAGACTTAAGGACACCATATGAGAGACTAAAGTCACCATCACACGAGACCATAGGATGCCATCAAACTAAGATCTCAAAACGCCTACATTTTATACTCAAAATATTACACTGTACCAAAGACTAAAGTCTTATTATTTTTTTGTGAGTTGCTGTTTTTAAAGCCCCTTTACAAACCGCATCCAAGACCCCAAAGATTTGACCTTAGCGATGAACTCTCTGGCCGTGTAGTCCACGTTCTCCATCAGCTTGGTGGGAGGAATGATCCACTCTCGCTTAGTCCTTTTCACATCGGCTGGAGTGAACGCCTGAAAGCATCCAAACAAGTTCTAACAACAACTCAGTTACTAGTAATTAACATGCAAATAAAATGTAAAAGTTACAACTGCCGAATACATTTTTTTTTAGTTGGAGGAATAGAATAATTTGAACGTGTTTGTGGAGCCTTACCATCATCATGAAGATCATGAGTCTACAGAACCCGGCAGATGCGAGCCGGATCATGTCTGCGAGGAAGGCCGAGGCAATTTCGTCCGCGGAGCGTCTTGCTGAGGTTGGAAGTGTGGACTGTGGCAGCGCTAAAGGTGGATGCTTCTTAAAAGGATCCCCCGCCCCCGAACGACACCACCCCTTCCTCCTCCTTAGGGTGTGTCACTTTTTCAAATGTTAAATTCTTTCAACTGAACAACAGAACGACAGTTACGTATGTAACAGCGGTTCTGTGAGCCCCTCCAGACCGCCAGAGGCGGTGCTAAAAGCACGGAGAACACTGAGGTCACAAGGAGACCCCGGCACTCACCTCAACCTCACGTAGACGCCCCCTGAGCAGCCCAGGACCACAGACGGAGGGTTGGGGGCAGCAACATCCACACAGTCGAACCTGGAAAAAGCGCCAGGTGATGTTCCAGGAAGCAGCAGCACAAACATGCTCCAAGGGAACCCCTTTCAGTCCAGCCCAAGAAGTCGCGACACTCCTAGTAGAATGGACGCAGATTCCCGAAGGCAAGCGGTGTTCCAAATCCCCGCAAGCATGCGTGATCACGCGAACGATCCAGTGAGACAAACGTTTGGAAAGAAGGGAACCTTTGGAAGGTCCCCCGTACGAAACGAAAAGCTGAGACGACTTACGAAACGACGCCGTAGCATCCGCATAAAAACGCAGTGCCCGCACAGGCCACAAGAGGTCGGCAGAGGTCCCGGCGTCTCTAGGCGGGGGCGCAAAACGAGCGATGCGCAAAGGTTTGTTGACAAAGGAAGAGGATGGCACCTTCGGAACGAAAGCGGCCACAGAGTGACCGCACCTCCATCGGGGCGCCGCTTGATACAGAAAGGCTGACAGAAAGGGCATGCAATTCCCCAACTCGTTTGGCCGAGACAACGGCGAGCAAAAACGTAGTCTTCAGAGAAACCCACTTGAGAGGCACCTCACACAGGGGTTCAAAAGGAGGCCGGCACGAGGAGTCAAGCACCTCGTGCAGGTCCCGGCAGGGGCGCGTGGCGCACTGTAGGGTCAGAGACGGCAAATTTCGAGTTTTACTGTTTTTGTGGAGACTTCTGTACTAGTGGGGGCCAATTTAGTGGATCCCCAAGTTCACACCTCTTTTTGAGGGACAAAAATAGCTTTTAGAGTTAGAGGTTTGAATTTGATTGTGATTAGGGTTAGGAATAAGGTAAGGCTTCGGGCCTACTATATCAATGGGATGCCCCCACTATGATATAAAAGCCCTGTGAGTGTGTGTTTGCGTGTGTGTGTGCGTGTGTGTGTGGGTGGGGGTCCCATATTCCGAGCTCTGTGACCCAAGAGAAACGAAACAAAGTATGTTCTACTTCACATCCAAACCAAGAGGAAAAAGCCTCCAGGCTACTTCCGGCTTGGTTGCTAGGCAACCATGTCCAAATATGGGCAACCCTGCCTCGGGACACCATCATCCATCCCTGTACCTCGCACCCTCCTTACTAGAAGACCATAAAAACCAAGAGCAGTGCGAAAAGGCCTTTACGGAGCGGCGTAATAATTAAAAGTCATCCAAAACAAGTCCGACGAGTTTCACGAGCTCAAAGAAGCAGTCACACGTTTGAATCTGGCCGCCTCGTCTTTTTATTTTGCTATAGAAAACATCTTCAATCAAAAAGAACTGCTGGTAAAAAAAAAAAAAAATACAAATAAAAAGACAATCAAAACCTCCTCCTGACTTATGAAAAACATTCAATGAGCCCACCATTGTACAATACACATCCATAAGCATCCAGGGCATCAATATACGTATACGTCAATATATGTATATACGTAGAGCAGATCCGTAGCCATTTTTGCTCACCACTCAGCAGAATATTAAACAGCAACAGAAGACCAAATCTTGAATGAAAAATAACCAAAATGGACCAAAGCATATTCCTCAAATTTTCAACCCAAAGTGTAATGTTAAGATAAGGTAAGCAAAGCTGCAATGAGTCTCCCTGAATACCGATTGCTGTGGGCTAAACTTCTTGATTATTCGGTTACCGTATTGTTCACTCTATAAGGCGCACCTAAAATCCTTGAATTTTCTCAAAAGATGACAGTGTGCCTTTTAATCCGGTGTGCATTATACAGCACATAAACCGTGTTTTCATTTTTAGGGCACAAAAAACAAACAAAACTTAATCACCATGTAAATTCTTTCATTTTTACCTCTGCATTTCAGTTTTAAATGTAATTTTACAGTTATTTTTCATAACACCTTGTTTGAAATTTTTATATGCCTTAGATTTTCCAATTTTGGAGCATGGGGACACAACCCCAGGAATTCATCAAAGTGCTAGTGGTATCGATACATGGTATCAGTGACTACTCAGGAATTGAGTACTCACTACTCAGGAATTGCGTACTCACACTTTTATAAGTCTAAAGAAAAGTGGTATCCAACATACCTAATTTTGATACATAAAATTTCCTCAAAAATTGTGCCGCAAGTAACAATACCTCAAAATAAGGCCTGGTATCGGCTCGATACCGATACCTAGTACCGGTACTCTCCCATGCCCAGTTTAAATGAAAGAAAATAAAATATAAGTTCCCCTTAGAAGACACAAAAGTGAAGGTATTCTCCCCAGGAAAGCAGCAGACTTTCTGCAGATGTGGCGTTCAGGTTGTGAGATCTAGCGAAATCTTTTCTGTTGGTTCCTTGCGGAAACATGGAGGCCCAGTCATATCCACCAAAGATACCCGAGCACTTAGCTCACTTTGGGTTTGAAAAACCCCAGAAGAACCTAGAAACGTCAACTCTGTGGTCTCCAGTGCTCTGCAAAGCACTACGGGATCTCCTCGAAGCGTTTGCTAGGGTCTCCACGTTCCACCGAGGTCGCTCAGGTAAGAGCGAAACACATACGTCGGTTCGGAGCCGCGGCTGCTGCAGAACATCCACCACCAAAGAAACCGAAATACTTGAGGGACCGCCTTGACTAAAGTTCCTTTCAAAAGTCATTAGCCCCGTGTCACAGTTCAGTGAGCTTCTCCTCCTTAACCACCATCTTGCGGTATGTGGGGATCCTGCTGACGCCGGTGCCGGATGACATCACGGTGGTGCTCTGAGCTCCTGAGATGTTGCTCATCTGGGGAACGCCGAGGTCTGGCAACGGGACGGAGGCCACGCCGCCTTGTTTGATGGTGGTTTTGCTGGTCTTCACCACTTTCCCCATGGGGACCTTGCCGTCTATTACGGTCTGGGAGCTGGAGAGGGTCCCGGCGTTGATCAGGTTGTCAGAACCGCCCCTGGATAGCGTGGATTTTCCCTGAAGGGTCACACTCGGTAAGGTTCCCGCCTGGGTGCCAGTGACCAGCATCATACCGGGTCCCTGGGCTTGTTTTCCGGAGATCAATTTCTTTCCTTGGACCACCACTCCTTGCGTCGGAGAGCCCGGGTTATTAGTAACCAGTACCAGGCCGGGGCCTTGGGTCTGTCCGCCGGATACCACCGTCTGTCCTTGGACAATCATGCCTTGCGTCGGTGATCCAGGGGTACCGGAAACCAGAACCATTCCAGGGGCTTGGCTTGTTTGACCTTGTACCAGCATGCCTTGGGGAGCCGCCAACATCACGCCCTGGAGGTTGGTGGTCGGCGCCTCAGCCAGGAGCACGGTGTTCTGGACTTGCGGTTGGACCACGTACTGCATGGGCTGCAGCATGGGCGCGGCGGCGGTGTAGTAGACGGGCTGCTGCTGCTGGAGCAGCAACATCTGGTTCGGGTTCTCCACCGTTTCGATCACCGTGGTTCTCCCTTGGTTCCGCTTGGTCGTGTTTTCCTTCACCACCTGAGTCACCGTCTGGTCCACTCTGGGGACAACCGGCGGAAGCTTGGGGAGTTCCAGCTTGGGTTCGATCACGACTTTAGTCGGCGGAACGACTTCCGCTTCGATCTTCTTGCCGCCACACACTTCCGCCAGGGTTCTGAACTTGGGGCCCAGGTCGTCGAGGAACTGCAGGTCGTTGTCGTTCTCCAGGAGGCTGCAGCAGCCCACCGAGCCGGCCAGGGAGCCCTGGCCCTCGTTGTCGTACACCAAGAGCGCGTCCTTCACCGCCAGGTCTTCTCCTCCACCGCTCATTTTCTGTTGATTGAAGACAAATTTCAAGTTTTGATCACTGGGTCTCAGAGATATTAGAAAATATTTATCAGTACTTCAATGTAGCTGACTAGACTTTTTCTATACAAGTATCTTCTCTTTAGGGCTGGGAGGTTCATTGAATTTGTCTGTCATTTTTAAAATGTAAGACTTGAAAATGAGCTAAATTGTAAAATTGAGATTTTGCAAAAATGGCACAAAAATTAGTAGTTCCAGAATTGTGATTTTTTTTCGGGCCATATCGCCAAGCCCTACGGCCAATGAAATAAAGTTGGAGAAGTTTTGACACTTCCGAGTGGGTCATACGAAGAGACAAGTCCACACCTGAGCGTAGTATTGCGCAAGGATGTGTCGCGGCAGACCCATATCGTCATAAGTTGCCCCCGATTCTCGTTGGAACTCCGAGTACATCCTTTTCTGGTTTCTCATCCCCATAGTGGTATCTCTTTTGATAGTGGAGAAGTCCTCCTGATAGCCATGCATGTTGCCCACGTCGGCGTATAATTGCGCGTCCTGTTTTTGGATGTCCACGGCGTCCACTTGCGTGGGCATGTTCATGAGCGGCACCTCCTGCGACAGAATGAAGAGTGTCAGAATATGTTTTTTTTCCCAGAAGATCAGAACATTTTCCAGTACACACCGTGTTCTCTCCTTGGCCTTCTGTACGGTAATTAATGAGGTACGATTTGGTGTCAGAGGGCATGTCGATAAAGTTTCCCGCTGGGCCTGCGGCTCCACCGCATTGGCAGAAGAGTAGCAGTAAGAGGAAGACTGTGGGAAGAAGAAAAAATATTTTGTTTAGCCAGACTCCAAATTTTGGATTTAAATAGTATCCTACTAATGTCTCTGTCATTGCTTGGAAAGTAAATGATCGAACAAGTAGAATGACGTCATACAGCTGTGTGGAAGACCAAAAAAAAACAACAAAGAAAACGCTCTGTCTGGCACCACGTAAAACCTTTAGGATTATTCTGTTTTAATATTCACTCTTGAGCTCATCTGGAGTTGGACTTAGACTTTGTGGACTCTGACCTGACTACGATTTGAACATTTTTGACTTGAACTCGACTTGGACTCGATAAAGTTGATCCTGACCACAATCCTGACTCAAGCATATCAATCAGGACCATTTTCAACTTACGCAGTAGTAGCAGAAGACCCAGTAGCAGCAGTCCAATGCCTGCGGGTCCCAACTCGGACGACTTGTTGGGCTGACCTCTTCCACCTCGTTTTCCGCAAATCACTCCATCTTCGCAGGTGCAGGCCTGGACCGTCACTTTCTGCGGTTCTGGGCACGCCTCTCCTTGCTCATCCTTAATCAATAACTCCACCTCGTGGAGGCCAGGAAAAAGGGACTGCTGTACCCGAAGGATGGCCGCAGTATCTGCCCGCATAAATTCAAATACGAGACTTGAAGATGAAAGTCGAACCAGAGCCAAAACGGACCAGACGGAGTCTCCTCACCATTGAGATGCTCCAACTGCCACTTTCCCTGAGTTCCCTCCGGGATGATTTCAAAGTGAAAAGGCGCCCCGTTGGGGAAGTCGTCTTCGTCGACGGCGCTGACGATAACGGCGTCGTCGGGAAGGCACAGGGTCTCCAGAGTACTGGTCAGGGTGGGGCAATGGTCGTTGAAGTCTTCCACCTGGATCGCCACGGTTCCGGTGGCGGTGCTCGAGGGGTTATCTGTTGGTGCGGAATAGAGCGGCATGAATTGGTATCTTTTTCTGGGTGTAGTAGATGTAGTGTTCCACTGACTAAAAAGTAGACAAAAAATGCTTGATAAATGTTGTGGTAATGTTTCAAGAGGGTGGAATACAGTCACAGTTTGTGGATGTACTGGTAAACACAAGAGTGATAAGTACGGTGAAAAAAAAGGTATAGTACGGTGAAAAAAAAAAAGGTATTGGTGCCCAAAAGAAACCTCTGATGAAACCTCTAAGGAACACCCATCTCTGCATTGTGGATCATCTCTCAAAACAGAGTTTTAGGATTAGAAAAAACAGGACAGGAGACTCCAAAAGTGACTCAAGTGTTTTTTTTGTTTTTTTTTTACCATTTCTACAAGAAAAGATTGTATTCAGGACTTCAAAGTATTCTGGAGTGAACCGACACGAGGGTCAAGAAGAGTACCTTCGGAAACACAGAGGATTTTGGCGTAGTAGGTTCCGTTCACCAGCAAAGCCGACTCTCTGTCGGGCATCTTGTTCAGTCTGATATCAGCCGTCTCTGGGTCAATGGTGAGCCAGTTGTCAGGATCTAAACCTTTAACGTACCTGCAAAACAGAACACGTACTTAAGTCTCTTTCAGAACTGCGTGTACTTTTTACGGACAAAAATACACGTTGTCTTTGCGAAATGTATCCATCTTAATCTTTATCCGGGCCAATATGAGGGGACCACTTGGTTAAAATGTAAATTTTACATGATAATAATAAAGCCTTACATTTATATAGCGTTATATTTAAACACACAGTAACCAGTGGTGGTAAACTCCGATGTTTGCCGCCCTTGATATAGACTGCACTGGATTATAAGGCGCACCGTTTTATCAGGTGCACCGTTTTGGTAAAAATGCCGTCAAAATGATTTTGGAGAGCAGCGGGTTTGTGAAGGACCCTCACCGGACGTTCTCGGCCGGTTTCCCCGTGTCGCCGTCCAGCGCGGCGTAGCGAGTGATGATATTGCTGGTGCTGAAGGTGGAGCTGCCTCCCTCCGACATGGTGATGACTTTGACTTTGGGGTCAAAGTGCGGACCCTCGCGTTGGTTCTTGACGTTGATTTTGATGGGGTAGGTTTTGTACGTGGTGCCTTTCCACGTCACTCCTCCGGTTGTACTCGTCATGCCGGTGTTGAAACCTTGTAACCAGCTGGTGGTAGTGGTAGTACTTCCTCCTCCTCCTCCTCCTCCTCCGCCGCCGCCTCCACCACCTCCTCCTCCACCTCCTCCCCCACCACCTCCTCCACCTCCTCCGCCTCCTCCGCCTCCTCCTCCACCAAATGCGACATTAAACGTGGATGGGTCAGATGGGTCAAAGGGCGGCGCCGTGTTTAGCACGGCGATTCCAAGGTCCAAGTTCTTCACGTCCTCGTAATCCACAGCCTGGAACGGAAGACAGGCGCTCGTTGATTGCAAGTTCACCTTTTTAAGCTTTTGGTACTCGCCAGTGTCAGCTTGTGGACGTTTCATGATCAGGATACTTGGTATCGATATCGGTGACTACTCAAAGTCAGGTGGCAAAATGTCCGCCCGTTGATGTGGATGAAAACGTATTTATTTAAAAAATGCAATATTAATGAGAATGCTGTGCCTAGACTAGTGAAAATGCATAGAACATATTGAAAAAAAAAAAACTTGACTTCCCCTTTAAGTTTTCAAGGTGATTTTTGGAATTTCAAACTAATGGATGCTAATTTGACAGTTTTAGCTAATGATCAGTAGGGGGCGTTCATGCCTTCCATTTGACTTGCTGCGGGCGCCACAAGATCTCCTGACAAGTTTGGGTACCTTATCAAGCATGAGGACGCCCTCGTTGGTCTCGGAGTCGGTGATCATGCTGAAGTAGCCGGCCTCGTTGCCCTTGACGATCTTGAAGATGCTTTTCCAGTTGTCCGTCCCGTGCAGGTCCAGGTCTTGGGCTTTGATGCGCATCACCTCCACGCCTTGCGTGTTCTCCTCGATACTGCCCTCGTACTGCCGGGAGACCAAATCGGGACGTGAGACAACAGACTCCATAGAATATACTGTATATATATATATATATTTGATTTGATCACATTTACCATGCTTTTTTCCAGGGTGGGTTGGTTATCGTTGACGTCAAGGAGCTTAACCACGGCGGTGCTGGTGGCGCTGTTCCCACCCGGCGCCCCGTTCAGGTCTGAACCCTTCACCGTAAGTGTGTACTGCTCTGATTTCTGAAAGGTCAAACAAAGGGCAGCAGAGTTAAAAAAAAAAAATGCAAGAGGCAGTTCAAAGTATGATTCCGGGCTTAGGTTAGGGTACACGGTTCAGGTTTCGAGAAAGGCTGTGAGAATCAAATTAGGGTTTAGAGTTTCTGTTTCCAGTGAAGGTTTAGGGTTTTAAATGAGCATTTCAAGAGTGTTCAATTGGATTTTAAGACAAGGTAAAGATTAGAAATTCAGATATAAAGATACGGGTAATGCTTCAAGCAGGGGTATCAAATTAGGGTTTCAAGCATGTCTGGGTTTTTGGTTTGAAGCAAGGGTTAAGGTTTCATAAGTGGATTTCAAGACTAGTTTAGGGTTGGAGTATTAAGTTAGCATTTTGAGTTAGTTAAGGTCTCAAGACAGGGTCAGGGTTACAAATTAAGGTTTAAAACATTGGTGAGGGTTTCAAACAAGGCCAGAGCTTTAAAGTAGGGTTTTAAGTCTGTGCTTCCAGTTAGGATTTCGGGTTTTAACAGGACTAAGGATTTTTAAATCGCATTTTAGGAGTGTTAGTTGAGGAACTTTTAAGCCTGGGTTAGGGTTGCAAATGAGTCTTGGTTATGGTTAAAAACAAGGACAACCCTTTCAAATTGGGGTTTTAAGTCTGGGTAGGATATATTTTTAGGTTTATGGTTTCAAATTTTTAATATTGGCTGAGGGTTTGAAGCCTGGGTAAGGATTTCAAACAGTTATGGTTTCAAATCAGGGTTTTAGAACTCCGTTCGCCTCTAAAGGGGAGAATCGAGTTTTCGATAAGGTTTTAAATGAGGATAAATAACGGTAGGGTTTTAAATGTCAAACCCTACTCTTGGTAGCATTCCAAATGAGGCTTTTAAGACTGAGGTAGCGTTTGTTGATTAGTGTTGGAACTCAGCCACAGTCAGTGTTTACTGCCGTCGGGAGCCTCAGGGATTAGGGTTTCAAGGTAGTGTGTTCACGCCATACCTCTCTGTCCAAGTTGGTACGCTTGACGTAGATGGTGCCATCTTTCTCCATGTAGAACATGTCGTCGGGCGGATCCTGCGACACCAGGCTGTAGGCGATCTGAGAGTTGGGATTTCCCGGCTCGTCGGCGTCGGTGGCGCTGATCTTCATCACGTACGTTCCTAAAAGCAGCCGCAGAGAGCGAGCGATTAGGCGCGAACCGCGGCCGAGCGCCACCCCGCCCGAGCGACCCGTTGCGCTCACCTACGCCGCTGCGCTCGTTGACCGAGCCGGCGGGGATGACGCCGAAGACGGGGGCGTTGTCGTTCTCGTCCAGCACCTTGAAGCGGATGTCGATGTTCTTCTCCGCCTGCCTGCCGTCCGTGTAGGTGGCCACGCCCGACAGCTGCAAGCCAGGGGTAGGGTTTGCGATTAGGACTTCGATCAAAGCGAATTTAGGCTTCGAGCTTGGCTTAGGGTTTCAAACAAACGTTGGGTTTTTAAGTTGGTTTGAGACTTGGTTTTATTTCAGTCAATGCTAGTTGTTTTCAGGCACCTAAATACCCTACCCTAATATTTGAAGAAAAAAAAACAAAACAAACAAACTGTGGTTGAACGTCTGGACTCTGTAAAGACGTATAAACACGTCTTTGGTATTGAATGAGTTATACAAGGTCCTAACCCGAGATTTTCAAGCAAAAGGTCAGTTTCCCATTCAATGTTTGAGCCGTGATTAGGGTTTCAAATATTATTTGAAGCCTTGTCCATGGCTTGGACTTGGATTAGGGTTTTAAATTAGACTTTCAAGCATGGTTTCCAGCTTTTAGAGCCTTATTTGGGCTTTTAAGCAAGGGTAAGAGTGTCAAAATAGTGCTCGAAATTTCAATCAAAAGGTATGTTTTAAATAATGGTTTTGAATCAGGATTAAGGTTTCAAGTCTGGGTTATAGCTAAAGAACTTGATTAGGGTTTTGAACACAAATTAGGGTTTGAAAACGGTTGGGTTTCAAATCAGGGTTTTGCGCGTGGATTTAAGATTTCAAATAATTGGAAGCCTTGTCCCGAGTTTCAAGACTGGGTTAGGTTTTCAGAACTTAGTTGTTTCAAGGAAGGGGTTAGGGTTAGCTTTTGAGACTGATTTGTGGTCTTAATTGCCATTCCGAGTCAGGGGTAGGGTACCAAACCTGGTTTAGGGTTCCAAATAATGTTTAAAACCTTTTCTACTGCATTAAACCTGGAGTAGGGATTTTTTTTTTAAGTCTGGGTTATGGTTTCTGTCTATGATTAGGGTTTAAAACGAGGGTTTGGGTTTTGCGCATGGATTTAAGATTTCAAATGATTGGAAGCCTTGTCTGGAATTTCAAGATTTTCAGACCATAGTTGGGTTTCAAGGCGAGGCTCGGTTTCGAATTAGGATCTGAAGCCTTCTTTGGGTGAAGGTTTTCCAGTGTTGTAGCATTTTAAACCAGAGTTAGGGTCCAGAATCTCAAACTCAGATTAGGGTTTCAAATGAGGAATTGAAGCTTCATTTGAATATGCTATTTGTATTAGAACCTTGGCCCCCGGTCAACTCACATTGTACATGCTGATCTCCTCCCTGTCCAGCTTTTTGGTTAGCTTAATGTAGCCGGTTCTGGGGTCCACCACGAACAGATGGAAGGGGTACTGGTTAGCACCCACTCCCTCCAAGGAGTACGCCAGGTTCCCCTTGCCATTGTCGAAGTCCGAGTGGATCTGAAAGGTGCGGTGTCGATTAATACTGCTGTTTGGTTCTTGGGCCACACGAGGGCGCCAGATCAAATGCTAAAGGATGCCAGACGCTTGCACTACTGATCTCACTTTAGCAACGTAGAGCTCATCGGAGTAGTCGGTGTTTTCCTTGAGAGGTTTTGGCGGCGGTACCCAGTGCCTTTTATGTCTTGAAAGGACTTCACCAGCCTCCAGCGGGGCAAACGTTTGGAGCTGAGAAAAAAGAAAAAAAAAAAATCACAGAGACGTTTATGCATGTGTACTTGTCACATAATGACAATGCTGACTAAACCTACTGCCTTATGTGTATTTATGTATGATAAAGTATTTATAGATGTATTCACAGTCAATTTGTATAGTAGTTGTGAAAACTAAAAATGCAGCAGATTAGTCCTGTCTCTTTTTCCTCATAAAACGCCATTGAGTACGCTTGCTGACTTTTGTGTATTTACAGTATGGATTCTAGTTTTTATGGATGATTGCAGTCAATTTGTGTAGTAGTTGCGGACGCCCGTGTAATCAATTCATATAATGCTGCTGACTATGCTTGCAGCCTTTTTTGGATGTACGTAGTTCCTTTGTATAGTATTTGTAGATACCTGTGTAGTTAATTCATATTATATTGCAGACTAATATCAATGCCTTTCACTTATATAACGCTGTTGACTATGCTTGCTGCTTTTTGTTTACATTCACAATGGCATTTACATATGCTATAGTATTTATGGTTGCGTATATATATATACATATATATATATGGAGGCATGTGCAATTGCTTCAAATAAAGTCTCCTGTAATGTTTTTTTTCTCACTGTTGTGTTAGCCTGATGTCCGCCGGCACTGAATGCGGACAAACCTGTCGAGCCTGCAACTGGAAGTTGAGGCGGCGACATGCTGACAATTGTCACACAACCGTGCTCTTGTCAACAGACAGCGAAATTAAAGCCATAGTAATAAGCCAACGAGCACGAAACAGAAGTATCGCTAATGCTAATTATAATGTTCATAAAACTTCCCCTTGAAAACAACCATTATTGCTTATTATATCATAACACCTTAAGTATAACACCCTAACATACAAAAACTGCATTGGTGACATGTTAAAAACCAAACTAGCAACCTAGCATGAACGCTAATCCTCAATTCTCACCCTAACACAAAAGTCCCGAGCGAATATCTCACGGCATGCTAGCAGCCACACGTGAAAGCTAGCGACACACCCAAGCGGCCTGTCTACCCGCCACACCCACAGACTAAACTCCTTGCCGGGGCATGCGAACAGGTGAGTAACGGCGACAAAACCCACAAAAACGGGCGTGGCAGCGCATCCATGGCCTGACAAAAATCATCAAGTCGCTACACGCTGTTTGCAAAGTATGCACAGAATCAGCATAAAGAAACTTTCCCTGGGGGAATTGCCGCTCATTTGTCTTCACCCACGTAGCACCAGGAGACAGGTTTGGATCAGCTAAAGCCAATATAGTCATCCTAAACATGAAAATCAAGTAAAGTCTTTAATGCTACGGCTAACGCGATGCTACATGAAACGTAAACTATCCAGAGGGCTTAGCACTTACATTAATCCAACCCCAACCCTAAATTAGTGTGGAATCTAACCTTAGGCCTAAGCTAACGCTAAACGTGAGCCCCTAGCTTTACCTCCTCTTTATCTTTGAGCTAACCCTAAATGCAAGACCCTAAACTACACGAAACCAAATCTAAAGTACACCCAATTGTTTGGAATGCTACCGCTAACGCTATTCTATTGCGATGCTACGTGAAACTTAAACTAGTCAGAGGAATTAGCAGCATATTAAACCTACGCCAACCCTAAATTAGTGTGGAATCTAACCTTAGGCCTAAGCTAACGCTAAACGTGAGCCCCTAGCTTTACCTCCTCTTTATCTTTGAGCTAACCCTAAATGCAAGACCCTAAACTACACTAAACCAAATCTAAAGTACACCCAATTGTTTGGAATGCTACCGCTAACCCTATTCTATTGCGATGCTACGTGAAATTTAAACTATTCAGAGGAATTAGCAGCATATTAAACCTACGCCAACCCTAAATTAGTGTGGAATCTAACCTTAGCCCTAAGCTAACCCTAAACGTGAGCCCCCAACCTTACCTCCTCCTTAGCTTCGCGCTAACCCTAAATGCCAGAGCCTAAACAAACTATTCAGAAGGCTTAGCACTCCAAAACTTAATTAGCGTGGAATCTAATCTTACCCTAAAGCTAACCTGAAACACAAGTCCCGAACAATAACCCTTATTTTAACTTTAAGCTAACAAAAAACACAAGGCCCTAATACTAACCTTTAGCCTGTTAGCTAAACCTAAATGTGAGGCCCTAATTACAACCATTGTGCACTTGTTGGCGAGTTAGACTTTGCAACATGATATGCTTATCTAAACGACCTACACAAATATGTTTTATCGGGTCATATTTTGAACAAACATTTTTGGTTTTCAGCCAAGTACAGACAAAGTTGCGAAATGAACACTGTCTGCTTAGCTGATGATTAGCTCAGAAAAAAAAAAATCTAATTACGCCCCTGCCTACCCCTTGCACCTGACTGCCTTTTTACCAAAATCTTACGCCGGTTTTAAGCTAATGTGAACAACATTTGACTACATTTACAACATTCTGATGGAAATCTATTTTTTTTTGGGCCACCCCTCAGAAAATAAATCTAGCTGAGCCCCTGCTTACACCAGACTGCATTTTCCCCAATATCTTACACTATTTTCAAGCTAATGCGAACAACATTTTATTATTTATTTATTACATCATTTACAAAGTTCTGAGCTATATCTGAGAATTATTTTCAGCAACCCTCAAACCCTAAATTCTTAAATTTTTAAACCTTGTGCAAGATTTGGACCATTTCGGAGTTGTTTTCTTCCACATCATTCTGGCAGTATTTTATCCAAGGAATGGCACACACCTGATAGTGTGATAGCTAAGTGGTCGCGCCATGACAAACTTTGACATGTTGTCGTCATCTGGGTGAAATTTCAGCTCCCTAGTGACTTCTTTCAACACTTTTCGTTTGATGTGAAATGCCCTTGATGTAAAAATCAGAAGATTGGGATAAAATACTGCACAAGGAATTACTTTGACCATTTTGGATCATTTTTTTCCACATCATTCTGGCAGTATTTTATCCAAAGGTTGGCATACGCCTGATGCTAAGTGGTCATGCTATGTTGAACTTTGACCCATTGACACCACCTGGGTGAAATTTCAGCACCCTAGTGTCATCTGTTTTGTAAAGATCAGAAGATTGGGATAAAATACAGCGCAAGGAATTACTTTGACCATTTTGGGTCATTTTTTTCCACATCATTCTAGCAGTATTTTATCCAAAGGTTGGCATACGCCTGATGCTAAGTGGTCATGCTATGTTGAACTTTGACCCATTGACACCACCTGGGTGTAATTTCAGCTCCCTAGTGTCTTCTTTCAAAGCTTTCCCTTGGGTGAGAAATGTCTTTGACGTAAAAATCGAAGGATTGGACAAAATACCGCACATGGGTCCAAAATCTTAAGACTATTTAGTGTTTTCTAAACAGAGAACTGACAGCAGTTTTTTTTTACAACTAGCTAGCGCATTTACAACATTGACAAGCACCGATCAGGGACCGAAACGTTAAAATGTCAAAATCAACACACCCAAACGCTCGACTAACTTTTACAACGTATTCCATTCAGCGCAAAGTAGGGAGCATTAACGCAGGCCCAGGAGGTCCCGGTTTGACATTCCGAAATTCCACAGTCGGCTCGGCGACAGTAAAAGCGTCAAAAAGGTGTCCGAGTTGCTACTTACGCATAAAAGCAGCGTCACAAAGATGGGAATCATGACTGCCGTCCGCGTCCATCAAACGAGGCCCGGCGTCGCTTCCTGATAATGTGAGCCGGCCCGGCCCGGGAGGAGGCTTATTTATCAAGGGGGGGGGGGGGGGGGGGGGGGAGTGTTTTTGTTCTGGCCGCACACACCTAGCAGGCAGTGACAGGTTAGCGAGCGCGTGTGAGAAATATTTGGCCTGACGGCAGAACCAAAACACGTCGGTCCTGTCCAGGCCTCGCCGTTCATGCTTCCAAAAGTGATGGCTGCCATCGTTTCTTTTTACCAGATTCCAATTTCGCGAAGTGATTATAAAAAGACAAATGTGGTTATTAGTCGTTATTTATTTGTGCCCGCGGGGGGGAAGCGAAAGTGCCTCGTTTATGCTTGTGTTGACAATAATGGGACAAAAGCGTTTAGTCTTTTTTTTTCTGATATTTTACAATGTTTGGCATATTTTGAGGCATTATTTTTAGCCACGCCTCAACATTCGCCATATTTTCATTTTGGCTAGGAATGTTAAATATATGATTGGGCAATAAATCCAATTAATTAAGTTATGAATAGTCATTTTTTTTGCACATTTTATAAATTTTAGGCTTACTTTCAAACTTATTTCGAATCGGGATACATTATTGGACTGTATATCGTACATTGGTATCGTAAGGGTGACAAGTTGAGTACTTGTACTTGATATCGATCTGAAAAAGTGGTATCGAACAATCGTTTCGGTATATTTAACTGACCGGTACTGTCGGTAGCTATACTTGATATCGGTAAGGGTGACGAGTTGAGTACTTGCACTTGATATCGATCCGAAAAAGCGGTATCGAACAACCATTTCAGTATATTTAACTGTCCAGTACTGTCGATATTTGTACTTGGTATTAGTAAGGGTGACAAGCTGAGTACTTGTACTTTGTATCAACGTGAAATAAGTGGTACCAAACAACCGTTTCAGTATATTTAACTGACCAGTGCTGGCGATATCTGTGCTTGGTATCGGTAAGGGTGACAAGTTGAGTACTTGTATCAATGTGAAATAGGTGGTATCGAACAACAGTGTCAGTATATTTGACTGACTGGTACTGTCAGTATCTGTACTTGGTATCGGTAAGGGTAACAAGTTGAGTACTTGTACTTGATATTGATCCGAAAAAGTGGTATGGAACAACCGTTTCAGTAGATTTAACTGTCCAGTACTATCAGTATCTGTACTTGGTATCAGTAAGGGTGACGATATGAGAAATTGTACCTGGTATCGATGTGAAATAGGTGGTATCGAACAACCGTTTCAGTATATTAAACCGACCATTCTGCTCAGTATCTGTACTTGGTATCAGTAAGGGTGACAAGTCGAGAACTTGTACTTGGTATCGATCTTAAAAAAGTGGTATTGAAAAACAATTTTCAGTAGACTTAACTGACCACTCTTCATTTTTATTTCATATCGCTAATGTAGCATATTTACATCATATCGGATGATAAAACATTTACATAATGTTTTATACATTTACACTCGTAATGAACCATCTGACCTGCATCGTATTTAAGCTCTGGGCACATTTCTTTTTTGAAAACCGTATCACATGTTAGAAATGTGAGTCAGCCCAAATTTCTCCCGATGTTTAGAAAATTCCAACAAGAGTTTCTCCGCAGCGTCTCGCCCCAAACTGCTGACATAAGCGCCACGCCCAGAGAGCGTGAGTAAGTCGTGACGGTGACAACGCCGGTGTCGCTGCGCAGGGCTTCCACCGCCTGTTTTCAAGACAAACAGTGGCCCGCGTCGTCGGGCCTGTTTTCTTGCCCGATCGTGTGTCGCGGGCTCAGTTTCACTGAAGCCTTCTTTTTTTTCCAGTCCAGACATTCAATATATATATATATATATATATATATATACACACACACACACACACACACACACACACACACATATATATATATATATATATATATATATATATACACACACACACACACACACACACACATATATATATATATATATATATATATATATATATATATATATATATATATATATATATATATATATATATATATATATATATATATATATATATATATATATTAGTGCCAGTATCGCTGAGAGATCAAGTAATTTTGGATATTGAAATCCTAATGTAACTTTCTTGAAGTGGTTGTCGACGTAGGCGAGAGTCGAGTCAATGAGTCACTTTTTAATTGACTCACTTGATGAGTGGAGACTGAAATTTGGATTAGCGTAGGCACCGCGCCCAAAACGACTCATCCATCAAAACAAGTTGTTTCGCTAAGACAGTGAGAAAAATTTGGGCCAACCAGATTGAGCTAACTCCATTTTTTGATTATGATTATGTCCATATGATCCTTGTTTAGCCAAATTTAGCTTTTCCCTCGATTTTCAAATCTGCAAAATCTCGCAGCATTTCCTGAAAAACGATAAAAAATATTGAAGATGTACTTACTTTCTGTCAATTCGTAACGCCTGCTTTCGTTTGCGCCGCCATCTTGGAACTGGAAGTTGGGAAGAGCACACTGCCCCCTGCGGTTTAAAATTGGTACTAGCAATTCATTTAGCCCAAACAAAATAGCTGAAAAACTTTTTTTATGTCATTTGTACGAGTTCGTTCAATCTTAGAAAACTTCGTCAGCTAAAATGATGTTTGAGAACTAACTAGCAAAAATATGATTTTCTGATTATTACTGCATATGTGGAATATGAAATAAACCCAACAACCTATTGATTTTTTTTTCTTTCAATTCCTCTCAGGTGACGGCCATTTTGCCCATGATTGGCACACTGAAAGTATATCATTAATGGAATGGAACTTCAATTTTCATCAAGAAATAAGGAAAGAAGTTTGTTTTGTCTAAGCTTTGATAAAATAATTTTTCAATCAATACATTTAAAAACATCTTTTTCCTCATGCTGTTGACTAAAAATGACATCACGTGCTCTGGCCAATCACGGCTTACCTGTTTTCTGGGCGTGGTCATGTGATGTTGGCAAACTGAGCCGTGATTGGTTGCTCCCCGAGCCCTATGTGATGTCATTTGGAGTCGACAGCAAGTGGCAAAATGCGTAAGAGCATTCAGATGAATTTAATTCAAATATTGAGCTTTTTACTGCTGAAAATGTCAAAATAAGTAACGGATCCCTTTCGATTTTATGGATCGGAGTTTAAAGCTAATCCTAAATGCGTCTGCACGAGTCCT
Organism: Hippichthys cyanospilos; assembly: GCF_059441005.1. Classification (NCBI taxonomy): domain Eukaryota; kingdom Metazoa; phylum Chordata; class Actinopteri; order Syngnathiformes; family Syngnathidae; genus Hippichthys; species Hippichthys cyanospilos. The sequence continues at coordinate 4,583,929 of NC_142378.1, read as the reverse complement.
AGCAGGTGCGAGAGACACTTTTTTTTGTCTTGCACTAATTAAGTAATTGCAAAGTTCAGTTTGTGAGCACAGACGAGGTGCGGCTTTTGAAACCTGATGCCTTTTTTTCCCCCTCCTCCACAGGTGTGTCTGAGCGTGCGTCTGACATTCCCTTTCATCTAGGAGAAACTATAAAAATGATCAAGAAAAACAGCAGTTAATGCAACCGTGCAAACGCGTCTTGGTTACTCACTACAATGTGAAAAATACAAAGGAGGACAACGGTGACATTTTCATTCATCATTTTACCCAATAGCACATATGAAGCGTCATATTATTATATCATAGGGAGAAAAATTGTGCGAATGTGTGCGTTGGGGGTTGAGAACCGGTTGAGCAGAGGACGCTCGCGCATGCACGGGCACACACAAATCTCAGCAGACACACCCAAAGCGCTCTTGTTTTGTGTGTATGCGAGCCAGGTGCTTCCTTTGTATTTGAGATTGTTTAAGCTATTTTAACCCCTTATGTGGTGTTTCGACCATTTTGGGATTCTTTTCCTCCACATCGTTCTTGCAGTATTTTAGCCAAGGGATGGCGCACTCCTGTGCGTGAAGTGGTCGTACTGTGTTAGACTGACATGTTGTCACTATCTGGGTGAAATTTCAGCTTCCTAATGTCGTCTTTCAATGCTTTCCCTGAAATGATGTGAGGTGATTGCGGCGTGATTACGTGAAGACGTGAGAGTGGACGATTCAAAGTGCAGAGGGCAGATTTAGAATTGTATTAAATTATTAATCTGACGTATACACTTTGTCTTTTTTTTTTTTTAGAAGTCTCAAGGAAAACATTTCAGTCTTTGCTCTGGACGTTAAGAATTTACCACTACAATTTAGTATGACATAATTCTCAGTCTTTGCATGTTTTTAACTTTTATCTACAAACATACACAATATGGCTACAATTAATTATTATGATAACAATCAATGAATCGGATATAAAAAGAAATTAATTCCCATTTATTCAAAAGTAGGACATCATATCAAATTGACAGAATAGAAAATTGCAAAGCAAAGGGTAAAAACTATAGTATGGTACAGCAAAAACAAAATGTTTAAAACAAAATATTTACTAGGGATGTTTGATAGCACATTTTTCAGGCTGATAACTCTTGAGTTGTTGCCGATAACACAATGACAATTTTTTTGAGTCCAGTATTGCATCTTCTTGAAAATATTATGAAATTAATGGCAATTTTCTAATCTTCTCATTTCTCTTGAGTGATCATAGAATTCCAAGAGCACGGCCGATTCTAGTATCGACTGCCATCAGGAAGTTCCGATATCGAAAATCGAGGTATTGTAAAATCGAGGTATGGACCTGGTATCGGTACTCGCCCATTCCTAATATATGTTGATACGACTATTTTAAATCAAACTAGGTTTCCAAACGATTAATCGATTGTCCAAATAATCGTTTCATTTGATAATCGATTAATTAACCGTTGGAGCTCCAATGCGCAAAGTACTTCAAAAGAAATCTCAGAATCCAATCAAGCTGCAGGACTGTCTGTACATTCTTTGTTAGTGTGGCGAAGTGCATAAAAACGAACATACTTTCGTATTTTTCAGGATTGACTCCTAATCCAGATGGGCAAAGTATCCATGTCGTATCCGATTCCTCAAAATTGGTCATTTGCGCGTCTCCTGCACCACCACCTTGCGATATGTTGGGATTCTGGAAGAAGCCACCTGAGGTCCAGTGGACTTGCTGATGGTGCTTTTGACATTAAAGGACTTTCCAGATCCAGAGGCATTCCTCTTTAAAGACGCACCGGATGAGCCTTCCACCAAGCGGACTCTCTGAGCTCCAGAAATGCGTTCAGCTTCTCCATCTACGGAGGTTCGGCTCCCCTTGAGAATTTTCACAGAGCCGGCGGGGAGCATACTTTCCACCACCACCATGTTCTGGAGGCTGGGATGATTCTGGGCGTGGATCTTGGATGAAATCTTGGGATTCTCTACCAGCACCAAGCCGGCATCTTTGGTGTGTCCGCCAGAAAGGAGCATACCTTGCGCAGGTGCTGCCAGAAGAACGCCTTGGAGATTGGTAGACGGCGCCTCAGCCAGCAGCACGGTGTTCTGGACTTGTGGCTGGACTACGTACTGGACGGGAGTAGCGGCGGGGTAATAAACAGGCTGCTGCTGATGGAGCAACAACATCTGGCCTTGGTTTTCCATCCCTCCCATCACTGCGGTCATTCCTTGATTCTGCATCGTCATGTTTTCCTTCACCACCTGAGTCACAGTCTGGTCTACCAAGGGAAGAACTGGAGGCAGCTTAGGGAGATCCAGCTTTGGCTCAGTCATGACTTTTGAAGGTGGTGGAAAGACGTCTAGTTGGATCCTCTGGCCGCCGCACACCTCCGCCAAGGTCTTGAACTTGGGGTCCAGGTCGTCGAGGAAGTGCAAGTCGTCGTCGTTCTCCAGGAGGCTGCAGCAGCCCAACGAACCGACCGAGGAACCCTGGCCTTCAAAGTTGTACTTCAAGTGAGAATCTTTCTCCGCCAGGTTGCCTCTGCCGTCTTCGCTGTACACCTTCTGTTAAAACCGATAATCGGTTTGACCATTTGACAGCGGTTTCACGAATAGTATTAATATCGCAATACAGCATTATAGGGGTATCATACCATACCATGGTTTGAAGTTATTTCTGACCTGTTGGTAATATTGTGCAATCAGGTGGTCCGGTAGTGCGATGCTGTCGTACGAAGCCGTGGCCCGGGATCCCAGCGCCGCACCCCCAAAACCAGAGTAGAAGGTGTTCATGCTGGCTTGCCTCCTTTCCCAGGAGCGCTCCATATTTCCCTGGGAGGCGTCTACAAAGACCGATTGGTTCATGCGATCGCTCGCATCTTGGGCCACCTGCTGTGTCGGGATGCGCATCAGCGGGACCTCCTGCCACAGAGCCGACGGAACGGACCCAGACAAGTCAAAAACCGAAGAAGTGTCTTCAAGAACGGGCGGAGCGACCGGGACTGACCGCGTTCTCCCCTTGGCCTTCGGTGCAGTAGTTGACCAAGTGGGACTTGGTTTCGAACGGTATGTCTGCAGCGACCCCGGGCAGCCCCATTGCATCCCCACATTGACAGAAGAGCAACAGCAAGGGAACCACTGGAACGAAAACACGTGCGTCTCGAGTTCCTCTGTGCATTTACTTTAAATCGGCATACAAATGAGAAGTGCTGACTCTGCAGTCGGATTTTGTGCAGTTGCTACTAAATTTGAATCCGATGCCATTAGTGGAGCGATAGGAGAGGCAATTATTCCCTTAAACTTGACTCGAACATTTGTGACTCGAACTAGACTCAGACATTTGTGATTCCAACTTGACTTGGACCTTTGTGACTAACTTGACTCAGACATTTGTGACTCGATCGAGACTCGGATCTTTGTGACTCGAACTAGACTCTGACATTTGTGACTCCAACTAGACTCAGACCTTTGAGACTCAAAGATGACTTGAACATTTGTGACTTGAACTAGACTCAGACCTTTGTGACTTGAAAATGACTGGGACATTTGTGACTCGAACTAGACTCGGATCTTTGTGGCCTGAACATGACTCGGGCCTTTGTGTCTTGAACTCGACTCGGACTCGATAAAGTTGAACCTGACCACAATCCTGAATCAAGCATACCAGGACCATTTTTAACTTACGCAGTAGCAGCAGCAGGCCCAGTAACAGCAGTCCGATGCCTGTGGGTCCTAACTGGGACTTTTTGTCGGGCTGACCTCGTCCACCACGTTTCCCGCAAATGACCCCATCCTCACAGGTGCATGCCTGGACCGTCAACTTCTGCGGTTCCGGACACGCCTCCTTTTGCTGGTCCTTCACCACCAACTCCACCTCATGGAAACCAGCGTATACAGACTGTTGGGCTCGAAGGATGGCTGCGGTATCTGCCCGCACAAATTCCGCCATGAGATTCATCCCGAATGTGAAATCCAAAACCAGTCCAGATGGTATCTCCTCACCATTGAGATGCTCCAACTGCCACTTTCCCTGAGTTCCCTCCGGGATGATTTCAAAGTAGAAAGGCGCAGCGTTGGGGAAGTCGTCTTGGTCGACGGCGCTGACGATAACGGCGTCGTCGGGAAGGCACAGGGTCTCCAGAGTACTGGTCAGGGTGGGGCAGTGGTCGTTGAAGTCTTCCACCTGGATGGCCACGGTCCCGGTGGCGGTGCTCGAGGGGTCATCTGTTGATGCGGAATAGACCGGCAAGAGTCAGTATCTTTTCCTGTTAAGGATGCCACATCAACACTGTATGTATGGCAATACTGCCATCCAGTGGTCACAGTTATCACTACAGTGGTCAATGAGCTTAAAATTAGACAAGCATTGGCTAAAGGAGGGTCTAAAAATGTCAAATGATTTAATTAAGAATTATGTATTAGAGGATGAATTGCTTTAGGTCTACGAGCCGGATTAAACCCCCAATTTGCTTAATATTAGTCCAGATGTTCAATCCCAGGTACTTATTTATATCTTTTCCAAGTTTTCTTTCCTGTTTGGCTAAAATTGTTTCCTAAAATGGTCGGAAGTACTAAAGTATTTGGTTATTTTTGTACTCAAGCACTACAGTACTTAATTTAGTACTTGACTACCTAAAATAATTGATTATTTTAGTACTAACTCATTCAATGCCAAGGATGTATTTTCACATTTTTTTAAGTCATAAGTATCAATGTAATACTTAAGTATCTGGAAATTAATGTCCTCAATATAATTATCAATTTAATACCTAAATATCTGGGATTGAATGTCCGGACTCTTGAAAATCGTGAAAATACGTCCCTGGCTTTGAATGAGTTAGTACTAAAATTACCAGCTAAAATGTCAAAAATAAAAAATAACGTGTTTGGGTTTGAAGTTAGCGCTATTTCATGAGATGAATAACAATGAAGTATGGATAGCTGAAAATCTAGGAGGAGGAGGAGCTTACGCAATACTTCAATTACGGGAGCGTACCTTCAGAAACGCAGAGCACTTGAGCGTAGTAAGTCCCGTTGACCAAGAAAGTGGACTCTCTGTCGGGCATCTTCTTCAGTCTGATGGCAGCCGTTTCTGGGTCAATGGTGAGCCAGTTGTCAGGGTCCAAACCTTTTAGGTACCTACAACATGCCGGGCGTTAGGAAGTGGGACTTAATTAATCGCATCTACCACATAATAACATAACTATCAAAATCACAGTGTAGAACCCATCAATACGATACAAAATCGAATATGTAGCGGAGCAGGGTTGCAACTGAAGAAATGTCAGAACTTGTGTGGAGCCACTCACTTGACTTTCTCAGCCGGTTTGCCAGTGTCGCCATCTAGTGCCGGGTAGCGAGCGATGACGTCGTTGCCGGGAGTGTCGCTTTTCTCCGACACGGTGATCACTTTGACTTTGGGATCAAAGCGAGGACCTTCGCGCTGATTTTGTACGTTGATTTTGACAGGATAGCTTTTATATGCAGTGCTCTGTGGAGGTCCGTAGGGCGGAGCCTTGTTCCTCACAGTGAGGTCAAGTACGACGTTCTTCACGTCCTCGTAATCCACGGCCTGTCAAATAGTTTTCAAATTGGGACTTTTGAAGCTGTTGTGGCTGGAACGCGCGTTTCCTCCCGTACCTTATCAAGCACGAGGACGCCCTCGTTGGTCTTCGGGTCCGTTTTGACGCTGAAGTACTTGGCTTCGTTGCCTTTGACGATATCAAACACGCTTTGCCAGTTTTCCGTGTCCTTCAGGTCCGGATCTTGAGCTTTGAACCTCATCACCTCCACGCCCTGAGTGTTCTCCATTATGTTGCCCTCATACTGCAAGGATAACGCAAGAATAGTCGATTCATAACCCTATGTGACTGATGGGGCTCGGGGAAAAAGTTGACCAAGTTGGGTGTATCGCAAATTTGGGATAGTTTCCAATTTTAAAAAAATGTCCACCACAGTAGACAAAACCGAATAGGCTGTGTTTCATTTGACCTGGTCTTTTTCCAGCGTTGGAAGGTTGTCGTTGACGTCCAGCACATTGATGGTCAAGGTAGCGGTTCCCGTAAGACCGTCTGGGTCGCCATTAAGGTCCTGAGCTTGCACCGTCACAAAGTACCGATCTGTCGTCTGGCGGAAAAAAACCATTTAAGCTTCGTCAACTTAACCAGTTTCCCATTTTTGATCGCTTTGGGAGTAACCGGTACCTCTCGGTCCAGAGTAGGCTTGTCCACGTAGACGTTTCCATCGGGCTGGATGCTGAACATGTCGTGGGGCGGTTCCTGTTTCACGATGCTGTAGAGCAGCTGAGAATTGGGGTTCCCCGCTTCGTCGGCGTCAGTCGCTGTCACTCTCGTGACGGGGGTCCCTGGAAAACACACATACTGTGAGGAAAACAAAAATGGGGCCACTGATGAAGAAATTAGACCCATGTGCCTTTTGGCCATCTGATATTTTGTATATCGCTGCCCCCTAGCGTCTATTTCGAGGCCTACATCTGTTTTTGTTTTTGTTTTTAAATAAATTCTTAACTCGAAGACGTATTTTTACGCTTTTTTTCTGTCTTAAGAATCCAGGCTTTAAATTCCAGCTCTTTATATTTTATTTAACATTTCTCAAGGTTTAATTGAAGAAGGGTTCCAAAATGGCTGATGTTATAAGTACCTAAATTAATTGATTACTTTGGTACTTATTTACCTAACCTCCTTTTTTCTTGGCCGAAAAAAGGTAAATCTATTCCCATGTGGGCCGGACCACTAAAATCACATCTTATATTTATATAACTTTAAAACAACGACTTCAGATTTATTATACTTATTTAACACAATTTGAACTATCATGAACGACTCAAGAGTCAAAGCTCATGCCTTCTCTCACCGGCGGGGCTGCGTTCGTACACGTCCACGGGCACCATGGCCTCCAACTGCGGCTCGTTGTCGTTCTCGTCCAGCACCTTGATGCGGACGGCAATCCTTTTCTCCGCCTCAATGCCATCGTTGAATCTGGCGATGCCCAAAAGCTAAAAAAGGAAAAATACATGCAATTTGATTTGACCTGTTCCGCAGCATCACCTTGTGGCCAATTGAGGTATTACTATAGCCCTTATTGAAGATAGAACTGTCTGGCGGAACCTCAAAAAATTCCCTAAAATATATATATATATATATATATATATATATATATATATATATATATATATATATATATATATATATATATATAGTGACTCACGTTGTAGGTGTCAATGTCCTCCCTGTCGAGCACCTGGGTAACACGAATTAGTCCAGTTTTGGGGTCCACCACAAAGACATTGAAGGGGTACTGGCTGGCACCGACGCCCTCCAAGGAGTAGGTGATGTCCTTGTCGATATCAAAATCGGATCGAATCTGCAACAGACACCACAGAGACAAAAGTTGAGTTGCCGATGTGGAACTTGGGAGGGTGAACGTGCTCCGCTGGCGCCCCCTAGTGGACAAAAGCGTCTCTTACCTTGGCTACAGACTCCTTTCCCCTGTAATCTTCGTTTTCCTTGAGTGGCCTCGGAGGGAGGATCCATTCCCTTCGTTTGCGAAGCAGTTCACTCCCAAGTGTGCTCTGGAACTGCAACAAACCACTTTCACAATTTCAATTAGCTTCTATTAAACCCGTTCAATCCCAAAGACGCATTTTTACGTTTTTCAAGAGTCTAGACTTTCGATCCCATGTACGTATTTAGATGTAATTTTTGAACTTTTTTCGGGTTTTTGGCTAAAAGATGGTCCAAAAATGGCTGGTAATAAATTAATTTAGGACTCAATTATTTTCAAACACAGGAATTGTACACACTAGTTTGTGTGATGGTTACAAGTTCATCTCGATTTGAAATCAGAGGTCAGTAAAAACTATTCATAAGCAGGATTGGTAATAAAAAATGCCTTTTGTTTCTTAAAAAAGACACTTTTTGAAGTTGAAGACAATGTGCAAAGTTGGTATTTTAGTCAGAAACCTGAAGTCATAATTAGCATTTCGAGGGCCGCGTAAAATGATGCGGTGGGCCGGATTGGGCCCCCGGGCCTTGAGTTTGACACCTGTGTTTTAAGTCATTAGTAACTTTTGTATCTGAAGTAAACGTAGTACCTCGTTACCTATTTAATTCATAACTTTAGTACTTAATTACCCTAATTGATGAATCACTTCAATCACATTTAATGCTTTTTAATACTCGTTCCTTTTTCCTTTCAAATTAAGAGCAAACTAAAAGGAACATGGAACAATCACGACTAAATTGTGTTAGGGGATATTTGGCTCAAGAGAAATTTTACAAGGGAGAACATCACTGATATAAAAAAGCGCTGTTTAGAATACATGATTGAAATTTGGTGTCCAAAATGACCCGAAAATGTCCACCGTGGAAAAATGGCAGACTTTTTTTGTCATGTTTCTTGAGATTTTTTTATATTCCCCTGGAAATACCCCAAATGACTTGGTAGCATAATGTCAGAGACTTCCCGTGTCTTTCCGGAGAGCGATTTCGACGCCGTTAAATGAAACCCGCTTGAATGGTATGTCTCATAGAAAGTCCATGAATGGCGCTCTGTCCGCATGCAACTTAAGACAGGTCAGCCTGCACGTGACTGGTCGCCATGGCGCCCCACATGCATTTGCTGAGGAGCGCTCATCGGGGAAACAAGGCCTTTTAATATTCCGTCTTTCCTCCATGTCCGCCTGGAAATGTCCCCTCATGTCACCTAGACAATCAACCGACAAGAAAAAATGTCCCTAACATTTTTTACAGTGGACTGGCTGGTCAGTTTGCTGTCTAAAATGCCAGCTTGTCTTTTGGGGTAAAAATTGTGGGTAATAATAAAATAAAACAGCATCAGCCACGAAAAGACTCCAGGCCAGTGGGCATCTGCTCTGTATGCCGGATTTTCTGTCC